>NW_013667109.1:253250-273015 GCF_000517525.1 Limulus polyphemus
CTCGGTCAGAAAGCGTAACGGTCGTACATACAAACAAGCAGAATAATAGTATAGATTAATTTTGAATATTTTTTAACCTCAAAGCTATATGTATACAAAAGAAAATCTGTCTTACCTGTTAGGAATCAGTGTTCTTTAAGATGAAAACATTGGTAGCAAGATACAACTTACTTGGGACATTTTACAGGCTAACTTCATGAAGTATTACTTGAGTAATACATGGAGAAACTCTTCACATAAATTCCAATTTGAAAAGTAAGATGTACGTGTACACCTTTCATTTGTAAATATTTTATATGAAGTATCATTTCATTGTAAGAATATATATTAATGTTTTAAGCTGCTTATGTTGTATTCTAGATACATCTTATATCTCAGGTATATGTGATATTGTTATGAGATTAACAATTTTGAGGTTAAATACACTTACATTCAAAGTCCTGGATGAGCATGCTTGTTTTCTGAAAAAATAAAATGTAAGGACAGATTATTAAATATGAAAGTTAATAAGCATTTAATAATAATAGGCACCTTTCAGTATACCTGGAAGATAAGGAAAACAATTTACAAATTTATTAACTGATAATAACATTACAGCTATTTGTCTGATACTTGAGGTTTTTTTTAAAATAATCTAACATTTAATATACAGCATAAGCACATTTATATTTAAATCTTGCATGGTAGAAGTTTACCATTAACTCTTAAGTGTCTGGGTGCATCTATTCGACACACCTGTTGCATGGTTTATTTTATTGCAAGAAAAACCTATTTGATGAAATAAATTGTTTGAAACTTAAGATGACTTTCTACAGATTACGTAACCTTTGCAAAATAAAATATCTTATTCTTATATATATCATATTTGTATAAATTGACAGCTTTGAAAATTCAAAATGATTTTATAGCAATATTCTTTGATAGATTGTTTAGGAAAAGTATTCATGATGAGTAAACTGGAATGGAAGGCAACTACCTGTTGTAAAAAAACACAAGAATAGAGGACAACGTTTGGAAAGTCTTCCATCTTCAAGTCAGTGTATGTAAGATATTGCAGGTCTTTAAAGTATCCTTTATACCAATATGTTTTTTCACGAAACAAAAATTATTACCTCTGTTTTACATTTGAATTACTTTTATATGTTTTCCTACCTTCTTGTAGAACTTTCCAATTAAGTTTTTATTTCATAAAATTGCAATTTTTATCTTAGTTTTGGTTTCAAAAAAACAACAAGCAGATACTTTGTTTTCAATCACTGGTGTACAATAAAGATAACTTTTGACAGCACCAAAATTACAAGCAAGCCAATATTTTTATACACTGCTAATCAAAAGAACATAATATTTTAAATGCAACAGAAAATGATGAAGCAATCTAGTTGCAAGATTAAATTTTTAAAGGATGGTAACTGTGACAAAATTGTTTCACAAACATCTTTTATTCTGAAAAACGTATCACCAAACTGAGATTTCATCACTTTTTTTCCAATCTATACACAAGTCTCCACTGAATAAAAATCATTTTGTGTTATCTAGTTGAAAAAGTATTTCATTACGTGTTTAGAAATCTAGCTTACAACTTCTTGAAGCAATTACATCACAGTACAACAACAGAGGTTCAGAAACTGTGATTGGCTAAAGATGATAAAAGTTAACATTTTCCTATACCAAAAATATATTTCCAATAATACTCATTTCTACTTTAGCTTTATACCGACAACAGTTTTTATTCTCCGCTCATCTAAACATGGGTATGAATATTGCCCCATTTGCTCCAGCCTTTATACCCCACTATATTGCCCATAGCAATTTAAATCTTTTGATTATCTCCACCTACGTCAATGTTATTACTTCCTATTCACTTTTCAAGATGGTCCATATTAGCAGACCCAAGATTGGCCATTTCGTGGGAGGGACTGGAGAGTGTGAGATGAAGTAAGTATTATCGTAAATACATTTACGGTATTACAAAAAATGTTAACTTCTGAAACACACTTACTACACAGAAAGTGTCTGTGTAGAAAAAGATGTGTGCGAAAATGAGGAATAGCACACTAGTGGGATCTGCACTACTTCTGAAACAAGTATGCTCTTCGCCCAGACCACATGAAATCTAAGTGCAAGGTGGTACAGGCTGACCGGCCACAAAGACGAAATCCTAATATCATTAGAAGAATATGAATTCATCCAGGCCCCAACCAAGCAGACAGGGTCCCACGTCTCGTCATTGGAATTATAGGGCTGTGGACCCAAATCGAGATCCAAGACGAAGTGGCTAGGGCATGACGACCACTTTGTATTTAGTCTGGTTTAGTAATGTGGTATTATTGGAATCCAGCCTGAAAGTTACAGAATGTTGCATGTTGAGCCACCAGAATTATGAAGAGAACCTGAAGAAGCATAAAAT
The DNA here is from genome assembly GCF_000517525.1 of Limulus polyphemus. Taxonomy (NCBI): domain Eukaryota; kingdom Metazoa; phylum Arthropoda; class Merostomata; order Xiphosura; family Limulidae; genus Limulus; species Limulus polyphemus. The sequence continues at coordinate 255,658 of NW_013667109.1, forward strand.
GCACCACATTGAACTTGGAATTACATCACCTATCATGCCTCATTCAACCTGAAGAAACAGAAATTACTTGATCTGGGATTACGAACCAAAATTCTAACTCCCCAACCTGAGAGGAAAGGCAACACATACATCCTGCCTCTGGAATTACATGGAGAATGTGGAACAAACTAAGTCCAATCAATGGCACAGGAATTGATGCTCCGCATGTAGAATTATGAAGAGTCAAAAACCCTCCTCTATGATCATCGAAATGAAGAGAATGACGTAAAAAGAAGGGCCATGCTCAACTCAATCAGATAGGGAACAGTCATCCCTGAACCAAAATTGCAAGGAGGTTCCTGTGTAGGCTGATCCTGCTCCTACCATACATCTGGGAAAACCATTCAGGGTTATTGGCAAGAGGGCACCCAGCTTTGCCTTCTTCTCCTTGAGTGGAATAATGAGTTCAAGCATCATTGAGGAGGAATAAACCTATGTCCACCACACCAGTGACTGGAAGTAGTAAGGATTCTCATGAATGGGGGGATAAGGGAGGTGATACTCGCATTCGAGAGTCCCAAGGAACAATGCTCCAGAGATAGTGCAAACAGACCCTGATTTATTCAATCTAGGGGTCAGCAGGGATGGGCACAATCCCTTCAAACATTACTCATGACAGACCATGAATGTCAGTCCAGTAGTGTAGTTGTCTTTGTGTTGTAATTGTTTACCAATTGGAAAGCGCACAAGGTGGTCTTATGGAACACCCCATCTAAACAGAACTCATTGCTGCCAGGAAATGTTTTTATTGGTCAACTGGTAGCTAGTGTGGATTTGGAAATAAGCATACCTGACCAGGCATAGGTCTCTGAAAAAGAAGAGAAATGAACATAAAACCCTCTCTTACAAACTAGTCAGGGTAAAAGTGACAGGACATAAGTCATGTGACACCGTAGAATCCCAATGGAAGAGCATAAAAGACGATATGGATGAGGGTTCATAAAAATGAGAAAGGAGGGAAGATTGATAGGAGAAAAAGCCTTATCTCCCTCTCTAACCACTCAAGTTTTGGGAAGAAAGGACCCATCAGGATACAACAGAACATAAATGAAGTGGTAAAGAGTCCTGTGAATATGAATCGCAAACACTTCTAAAAGTCGGCTGACCAACAAGAGAAGAAAATAAGTCTTAAACAAAAGACGATATAGGGAACACGTCACAAAAGATTCAAAGGGTGGATGAGATAAAGCATGGAGAACCACCAATATCCTAAGTAGGAACCTAGAAAGGATGTCGAGGGTGAGGGGCAGGATATCAGAAGGACAGGAGCTGAGCATTCCAGTGAGTGGAAAACCATTCGATCTGAGGTGTTCCGAGACAATACTCTAAATGGACGAGGTACTGTGTGAGAGTAACAACAGACTTCTCCATTTTGACGAGAAACCCAGCTATCGCAGCTTCAAATAAAAGAGCTCAATTGTGAAGCTCTGTCAAGTGGTGAGAAGGAGTGAAAAGAAGCTAGTCATCCATATAATGGTGATTGTGAATGCCCAATGAATGAAGGTGATGTGAAAAGAATCTAACTATCTAGCAAAAAATGTATGGGCCAGATGCAAGGCCAAACGATAGAGCAGAAAAATGAAAAACATGCCTCTCAGCACAAAATGGAGATAACGATGTGAAGACTCCGCGATTGTAATATGAATATAGGCATTGGTAACATCAAACTTTGTCATTTATAAACCGGGTGCAAAGTGAAACCGGAGGGAAAGAAACGACTTCATGGTAAACCAAGGAGGTGGGAGGAAATGATTGAGACAAGAAAGGTTGATGACAGGTTGCCAATCACCCGTCTTCTTTTGTACTACAAACAAACGGGAATAAGAACCCTCGAGAGGAGTTGATGCATGCATTCTACAGCCTCTTTGTGCAGAAGATCCTTGGAGAGGGGAAAGACATCCAGTATAAAAGACAACTGAGGAGGAAATATGATATGAAGGACCAATCCACTCGTAAGAACCTAAATGGCCCACTGAATGGTGGCAAAGCTCTCCCATACAGACACAAACCATCTGAGTTGAGCCCCCCACAAGACCAGACCCCATAGGGTAGTCACTGATGCTGTTGTCAGCACTCCACATGAGTGGAAGATGCCCACCGATAAGGGTGGAATTTCCTTTGTGTTCTGATAGGACATGGAGCTGATGCTAGAAGTCTGGAAACTTGAATGGGAGATGCATGAAACCATCCAGTAGAAGACCGGGAAAGGCAAGAGGCCATACCTTGTTGAACTGCAAGAAGCTCTAAAAGATTGATGTGAAGAGAAGATTCCTCTTCTGTCCAGAGGCCTTTGAATTCCATATCCCATATACAAGCTCCCCATCTCTGGAGAGAAGCAATCCATGGAATCTGGAATACCTGCAAAAATTGACTGTCTGAGAAAAAGAACTTCTCTGAGATCCCTAAGGGTTGAAAAAAGAAGTCAAATACCCTCAAACAAGGCATCTCTCTTCAAAAGACCCCAGCAACAAACCAAGTGACCAAGAAAAGAGCAAAAACTGATAATCATACCAAAGTAGAAGTCAATAAATGACTACAAACCTCTGAAAATTGAGCAGAAGATCTGTGATGTGCCTCAGACAACAATTGCAAAAAAGATAAGGGACAGACAAATCTGGTAAAACTGTGTACAATTAAGACAAATAGTGACATCAGGCCTAGAACCCAAATAGAAAGAAGAGGATCTAACCTAACTCTGAGAATCTAAATATGGGTCTTCCAAGTGATAGAAGACTAAGACATGCTGGTCTGATAAATAGGGTTGACAAGGCATGGCAACACCCTCTCTCTAGTGATTAGCAAATCTCCGAGCATGCACAGCAACGTCTGGTGAAGGTGGAAAGACTAAGTAATCAGCCAAATGACTATCCAACAAAGAAGGAAAAGAGCCATAAGCCACAGGAGAAATGCTTAAGGCATTACAAACTTGATGTTGCTAGTTGCAAAAATGGTGCAGGAGTCAAGATGTTCATCCAAAGATCATGATCAGCTGTCTGAGCAAAGGAAGGAGCTTGAAAATAGAGTCCAAATTCTCACTAGTCTGCCCCTGATCCCAGCAACCTCAACCTCTGAGCAGACAGGAGAAGAAACATCAGACCTCATGTAAGTCTCCACCTCTGCATATGAAGGATTGGATGTCCTCCACGGAAATGGATCTCCCCCTGACACCTAGACATTGCTAAACTCCAGAGGCGGCAGATTAGAAACTTTCATCGGGATAAAATGTGCGAGGAGGTAAGTGTTTTTTGGAACTACACTATTATTGAAGTTTACAAGGTTCCAACTGGTGTTATTTTGTTCAACACTATTTTGACTTTACTCCTAGGGGGCTACGAGTGCTGTATTAAGCTCAGAAAAAAAATTTAGGAAATTCAAAAGCACTACAGTTTTTTTTCAAACCATATTTAAATTAATCCAATATTAATATTTGTGGGCTTTTACACTTTTTTATGTACAAAATTAAGTAAATAAACTTTTTATTGAATAAATTTCAACTCTGAAGATATTTTTTAAATGTATGGAAGAATGACAAGAAGTTCTATGGTTTGATTTTGCTTTCAGGAAATAAGTGCACTTCGATGGATGCCAGAGTTAAAAAATTCACTTTTAAGTGTTAAAAAGATGAAGGATACAATATACAGAATTTAATGCATATTATGAGGTAGGTTCAACATTTTATTATAACATTGAGTTTCAAAAGCAAGATTAATGTGCATTTAGGGTTTTGGTATTTATAGTTGACAGAGTAAATCTATATATTTTTGGAATCAAAATGAATTGCAAATTAATACTTACCTATTAATGTAAAAACATTCTGTATTTGATCTCAACTGTATAAATTAGTTTTTCTTGACATTTTCTTTCCATCATCATGATGTAATTCATCATACTTTCATATACGAGAATATACTTTCATCTACCAAGTTACTCCTTGAGCCAATCACCATTTCCAATTTATATGTACAGGTTTATTACACTGCTGACCTTTTCCAAAAATCCTAGATCTCCATTTCATTTTAGACCTAAAATTAAATATAGAAAGAAAAAGTGAACATGTATAGAAATAGATGCGACTATTTCAATTCAGTTATGAATATAAACAAATTAAATTCAAATACATTAACTTATCTCTTTTTTGTGTGCACAGTTAACAGCTAAAATCTCAGCATTCAAACAAAAAGAGAAAGAACATGGAGGTTACTGTAAATGTAAGAAATTATCCTTCCCAATGGAAAAAGCAGTGGGAATGTAGATAAACAAAGAAATTACTTAAAATGACAAGGTAATTTCTTTTGAGTTAATTAATTTTATGGAAATAAAGAAACAAAAGTCTTCAGAACATAAGCACAAAATTCTGTCTTACTATTTATAGTTAAAAGAAAATTTATAAGTCATTTAAAAAACTGATACAACGACAAATCAATGAAAAAGAATATCTGTAAAAATAATAAACTATAGTCTGAGCCCTTTTGAAAGGTCTGAGATATATGGTTTTATATTTTTTCTTTGATTGGTATTTTGAATCTACATGTTTTCCTAACATGGTAAGTGAAGACATAATCAGTCTGTACGGTGAACCTAATTTATGGGCCTTTGGTAACCCATAAAAACCTGGGTAGCACTGTCAGGACTAAGTTACTTGCACATTCTATTCATAACACACCTGTTTCACAAGTTGTATAGGTGTATCATTAGTTTTACATTCAGTGGGAGTTACTGGATCTTTAGCTATCTTAACACATCTCTTAAACATTCAAAAGTTTTAATACATCTTTGTTGTAGTAATATTTTATTTACACCTATAATTATATTATTTTTATCCACAGTTAAATATAACAGATTATTATATTTCTGGATTTAATAGTAAAAAGAATGGGACTAATGAGTAAGATTTCTGAATATCAACTTTGTATAATAATGGAGTCAAGTAGTTTCCACATACATTCAAACATCAGCAACTAATATATCGGAATGGTTTACAGCAAAATTAAGATTTCAGTTAAGTAAATCATTGTGGAAACAGGTTACTAATACACTTTTAATCACTGTATTGTGTAACTGAAAACTTGTCACTATATTTCAATCACATAAATATCTGAAGAGTTATTTTCTCATGTTCTGATATGTTGATGTAAAGCCTTCTGTTGAACAGTTAAATTACAAGTTTCTTTAGAAGGGAAATGAATGCAAAAATGACTTTGCTGGATATTAATCGTTAATTAAAGATATTTAGCTTTAAGAGAAAACTTCTACTAAATCAATTATCAACCGCTTGTTTAAGCTGTAAAGATTTTGGTATCCCATCAAAAGTTTGCATCGGTGATTAAAATACATCAATCTTTTAATAACAAAAAAAAAAAAAAACTTGTACAAAACTAAAATCAGGCAGCCCATACTAAAACTGAAATGTTGTTAGGATAAGTCATAAAATAATCAAAAGGTCCAATCATCGGGGCTATACCAATGCAGTATTACACGGTATAAATAAACTAAATCGAAAGATAAGATGTATCACAGATAACGTCAACAACTAAAAACTTTCACGAAGAGAACGAAAAACGAGATATAAATGATCTTTGTCACAGTTAGTTAATATTTTTAACAATATCCAATGTATCAAGAAAGAACCTATTTTGAAGCGTTTCTTAAACTGAATGGTGGTAGTCTGTCAGATAATATTGTAATTGTTTTATAATCATGCTCTGCTAAAGCTGAACAAGAGATAAGGTTTAAATATTATGCTCTTCTAAGTTCATCATGTGAAATTTTAAAATGTTTTAGATGTCTGACCCAAGTAAACATTTTCACAACATAAAGAGTACAATAACATTCTTTTGACATATTCTGCCCATCTTTCCAAATGGAATACTTTAGATTATAACTTTAATCATAACTAAAAACCACTACAGGTCGCAGTGACCAATTACTAATTATTTAACTGATCACCATACAAAATGAAACAGTCATTGTCTAACATCTATTCATAATTAACTCATAATAAATTGATAAACATACGAATATTTATGTAGGAAAACTTAGCTATGGAAATCTTTTAACTAACGTAGGTCTGTTTATTTTTACTAAAGATTTGTCTGTGAATTTCCAAAGCCTTTACTGGGTCAGTATGATTGAAAGATGACATTCAAGCTAAGAATAAAAATATTTCTTTTCTTCACACAATTTTCATTTTATTTGCATAACTTCTAAAACCTAAATTATAGTATATAAATATCAAAAACGTTTTACACATCAGTTTCCTATTAGTTTTTGGTTTTACTGCTGAGATCCTCAAAAGCAATAAATACGAGTGGAAGCCAACTAACAGCTATACTAATATATATTATATATATACTATACTAATATATATTAATTTTTGTAAGGCTAAGCTGAGAAGTTTCTAATTTTACATTTGTGTTAGTTTTGTTAAAAGATATATGACAATAAATAAAATATGAACATAAAAACAAGGACATGTAGTTTTTACTGAATACTTGAAGTCTTTTGCACCTTCAATTAAAGATTTGTAATGAAAGAGATTGAGGGGGTTCTGTAGATTTTACAAAAGTTAAGATTTTCCAACACTGAAAATACATTTTCAATAGATTCTCACCCCTTGCTACATCTAACTTTCCTGATTCAGTGCTGCCCTCTACAAGTGGACTTTTTTTGCTTGCCATTAGTTAGAGGATCCCACCTAACCTCACATGTTTCCACATGATATTGCTGCACTGTTGCATGCAAATGAGCATGTGACAACTCTCCACCAATAGGTCCACCACTTCAGTGGCTAGGAACTGGTGAGTGACAAGGACTTCCATGCTCCATTAGAAGAAAACAAATGGATGATGAATGAAAGTGCAGTGGGGAGTATGAAGAGCACATCAACATAAGACAGTGAAACAGGTGACAATGAAAACCCTACTTTTAAAAGCAGGCCAGCACTAGGTTTTAAACTAGGCATGCACTGTTTACATTCTAAGTGTCACCAACCAGTAATCCATTCCAACTTTGTAATCCTAGACCCTCGAGTAATTAACAACTTGTTCTTCAAAATGTGCTACATAATATGCTGTTTTCAAAATAATAATAATTTTTAAGTTGTGTGACCTTTTCCAGTTTTTGCTATACCTTAAGAATGTTGTTGCTTGATTTTACCAGCAAGTTTTTTTTTGCTTTCTTTGTACCAATGGCATCTTTGTGATGCTGTGTGAAATGTTTCATGTTGCCACTTCCCACTATATAAGCTGTAGTCTCATGTTTTGCAAAATTTGTGCACATTGAACACAAAACTAACTTAACAGTCTCATTATCCTCAGGTTCTAAATACTAGAAAGTTCCAAGTGATTGCAGGTCTGTTTTGACTCAGAAATGTCACAATAGGGCTGTAGTTCATCTGGTAACCCTAGTCCATGAACTGCAATCATTAAAATCACTGCATTATTATTGAAGTTAAAGCCAATTTTTTATTTTAAAAAATATATGTAATACAGATTTGCAGATTTAAATATGATTTAATTTATTATGCTTGTAAAAAAATGATCTTTAGAAATAATATGGTTAATTGATGATGTTCAAATAAAATGCACTTCTTTTCACTTAAAAATATTGAAATACTCGCCTTTCAATTCTTCGGCAGGTGCTAGAGGCATTATCTTGCTTCTCTTTATTTGATAACTACTTTAGAAACTTCTAAATACCCATTATTCAACAGAACACTTATAATCACTAATATTTAAAACCATGTTGTTCATTTTGCATTTAGGTGGAAATGGCATATTTGGGCATGCACACTTAGGTGATCAAAATGTTATCACGTAAGCATTTGTGATCCTACTGTCATTTTAAATATGTTTTGTTTTTGTGTGGAAATAATACTGATTGCACATGTGCAGTTAAAAAGACAACTATATAAAGCATTCGTGTGTCATTATTCTGAGATTTTTGGTAGCTTAGTTTCTTTTTCTCTTGATTTTTAAACCTTTATTTCTCAAGTGAAAATTCTAGGTCGCAAAAATGAACATCAGGACCAATGAACTGACACCATGGTTGAAGTGTTAAATGCTAAGACAGTTGCCCCTCACAGAAGTTTTGCATGTAGTCAGATTGACTGATGGCTTAAATCTCTATCTAGTATTTACCAGTTAACAGAAAATTTGGGTACAATGTATATGTGTGTGGTAAAATGTTTGAAAGGTGATATGATAATTTACATTTAATAGTTACAAACATATATGTTTATGAGTGTAACTATTGTATATATATATCACACGCACTCTTCACGTATAGCATGATTAGTTCAATGAAGCAACAGGGTCATCCAACCCTTGAGTATTCTTGACCTTGGTCACCAGATTGCAGCTTCTTTTAAGGACAAACATTGATAGTCACAGTTTTCCTCCTCACCAATTAACCTAATCTGTTTTGAAAACCAGCTTTGTTTCATTTTTACTATGTCCAAAATCAATGCATCAAACATGGTCATATTATTATATGGTAATAAAACTTAGCAATGGAAAGTCATGTATAAGTTCTTCACATTTAACCTTGTATCCTCTAGTCATGCTACCATAATTGTTGTAAGTGACAACTGGATTTATGGATTCTAAACCTCTAACAATCTTAAAACCTTACTCAGAAAAAAATAATAATAATGAACTTCAGAGATTCAGACCTATTCCTATGTAATAACACCTCTAAACCCGGAACACTCCTGATAGGTCTTCTCTGAACCTTCTCCAACAACTCAACATAATATTCAAAATAAGGTCCAAACCAACATCTTGTAATGTAATGTTTTCCTTCAACTTACTGTATTCAAAATTTCTATGCACATATGTGCAACATTCAATCCTGTTTGCCTTACCATGAATTATAATAAACTATCTAGTTCAGTGGTTCCCAACAGGTTTGCAACTGAGAACTAAGTAGTTCCAATCCCAAAATTCCATAGACTTTTTCAAATTACATTATAAAACTATGTATTTCAGTAGCTGTATTTTAAAACACATTTTTTTCCAGCCATCTTGTGGACTGGCACAAGTCCATGGAACCATGGTCCAGATGGCTTTAAAGATCATAACAACAAATTTCTAGTAAGCCAAATCTGAGGTCATGAGAACAGATTTATCATTAATGGATAGGGATAATGAGCTGAAAGGCACTGTGGGACAGATTTTAAAATTTTTTAAAAATGCTTTTCTTTTAATTCAAATCAGAAGCATTACTAGAAAGATGCAAAAATATGAAAGGGAAGATTAAACCTGAATGGTTTACTAAATGCAAAGGAGAAAACCAGGAATAAGTGTAAGTTGTTTAAATCAATATAATGTGGAAGGTTTATAAAATTACTAGAAAGCTTCTGATTTGACTATGAAACAAATTAGGAAATCAAAATGGCAGATAATATTGTTAAAACTAACAGTAAGGATTTTATGTATATTAATGGTAAGGAAAATTTTAAAACTGGGATTAGGCTCTTGAAGCATATGAATAGCAAGGTTTTTGCTGAACATTATGAAATGGTTGAGCTTTTAAATATTCTTTGTATAAGACATAGCAATATTCCTGGCCCTAACGATCCTACTGGAAGTGTTGAAATTGATGTGAATCATGTAATTATTGATCCCTTTACAGTACACAGAAAGACTGATATTAAAAATATATGTATATAGCATTAGGGTAACATAAAACAAATTTTCTCCGGGGTATTAAAGAAAGTCAAACATCAGATATTTAAGCCACTACTTTATTTTTGGTAAGTCAAAAGACAGTGGGAAGGCACTTGAAGATTGGAGAGGTGTTACTGTTACTCCTATTTTTAAAGGGGGAGATAAGAATTGCCCTGAAAATTATTGGCCAGTTCATCTTAAACTCTGTAGTGGATAAAATTCTAGTCTGAAAAAAAAAAGAAGCTTTATTACATCTTTTAGTGAAATAGGATATAATACAGAAAGCTAAAATGGATTCACCAAAGCAATATGCTGTTTTAGTAATTTGTTATCTTTTGCAAGAATGTTGCTTGTTATCCAAACACTGAAAAATGTGGTGGACATGGTGTACTTAGATTTTTTAAAAAAAGATTTTAATAAGGTGCCACATAATAAATTAGCCACAAAAATTACACCAGTATGGGGGTTGGAAAGGACTAGCTAATTGGGCTGTAGGGTGGTTGAATGGTAGAAAGCAAAAGGTTGTTATTAATGGCAGCCTGTGAAACCAGACCCTTGTTACCAATGGAATGCCCCAGGGGTCAGTGCTTAGGCCTCAGCTTTTTATTATTTATGTTAATGATATTTATATGTGCATAAGTAATAAATTAATAAAATTTGATGACCACATCAAGCCTGGATATTTCTAAATGTATTTGAACCCCCAGTGGCTCAGTGATAACTTTGAGGCTTATCTATACCACTACAAATCTTAGGTTTGACTCCCTATGGGGGACATAACACAGAGGTTCCTATTGTATAGCTTTGCACTTAACAGCAAACAACAGCCAGTTGAAATGAGGATGTTGAGATATTAAAGAATGACTTGTATCAACTGCTAAGTTGGACAGATGTATATTACAAATGATTTTTAAGTATAGTAAGTTCAAGGTAATACATCTGGGAATACACGTTTAATATAAATGGGAACCCACTCAATGTGTAGATGAGAGTAAAGGTGTGGATGTGAAATATCTAGATATTTAAAAAAAAAACATTTGACAAGATGCCAAATAAAAAGGCTTATTAAAAAAAATATATTATAGATGTGGGGGAGCAATCTGGCTTATTCAATCAAAAAAAGGGGTTGAAGAGAGAAAGCAGAGGGTTGTTTAAAATGGAATCCAATGAAACTGGATTAATGTCACAAGTCAGGTACCTCGGGTTTCAGTGTTAGAACCTTTGCATTTTTTGGTTTACATCAATGATAAAGTTGAAGGAATGGTCAAAAATCACTTAAATTTGTTGATGATATTAAAATCTTGGGTGTTGCTGACTATAAAGAGGATGTTGTTGCTTTACAAAAGGATTTAGATTATTTGACGAGTTAAGCATATAAATGACAGATGACATTTATAAATGCATGTGGGTTATCATAAATTAAAAGTATAATTTTGATAGGAATAACCTTAACAGTGTTACTGAATGAAAGAAAACAACACTGTGTTTTGAATGATCTGTCTCTTAAGCCATCCAAGCAGTGTACTGTTGTTAGTAGTAGGGCAAATACAATTTAACGTTGCATTTACAGAAATACTGAATAAACAGTAAAACTTAAAAAGCTATAGTTTCATTGTATAGGTTACTGGTTGGCTACCAGTTGGAGTATTGCATTCAGTTTTGGGCTCCTTACCTTAAGAAAGGCACTGAATTGTTGGAAAGGGTTCAAAGGAGGGTTACTAGAATGTTACCTGGGGTTAAAAGGTTATCATACAAGGACAAATTAGACCTCTGATTGAGATATTTAATATAAAGAAAATATGGTGCATTGATGCATCTTTTTTTTTTCCGACTTAACAGCAAGAATGGTAGGACAAGGAGAAACAAATTTTGGCAGAGTAGTAGTTATCTTCAGCTAAAACTGTTTCAGGTTTCTAAAAAGATGGTTGACCTTTAGAGTGAGTTGTCTTCAGACATGATGGATGCAGTAAGTTTAAGGGGGTTTAAGAGAAGGCTATATAAATACTTAAATAATAAGGGGTATCTTTGAGAGATTGTTTTTAGTTTAGTGGTTTGGATAGCTATTTTAGACTAATGGGCTCGTTTGTTGTCTTTAGATGTTACGTTAATAGCATGACTGAAGAAAACAAAAATTGGCATAGTGGTGGATAACTCATTCAAACCAATAAATCAGTGATCTGTTGCTAATAGTAAAGCTAACAGAATTTAGGGTGTATTTATAGAAATATTAATTATAAATCAAAAGAGGTATCTCCCTCTTTACATATCACTAATTATCCCAATTATGGAATACTCAGTATCAACGTTTCCACTAATTTACAGAAATAGGAAATCCAAAATATCCAGAACATTAATTTTAAAAATCCCATCCAAAAACTTAACAGGTCTTAGAACACTACGCTGTCATTGTAACTACAACTTTGTTACATTGGACTTTTTAAACCAGTTGATTTGGACTGGACATTTATTTATGTCTTTTTATCATAAATGATGCAGAGTATTCTGAATATTTCACTGAGTTAGGGTAATTGCCGAATGAACTTGTGATTTACTCTTGTGATCATTACAAATGAGCTTCATAGACTAAAACAGCAATTTAACTTTTTAAGCTCAAGTTAAAATTTTATTTCACAATACAACAAAAAATATTTTTAGGGTCACAGTGATAAAATATGGTCGGCCTGAAAACTGGTGGGATAAAATCATGAATGTCCCAAGTACTTTCTACACATTCAATTTTTGCATCCAAAGGAAAATTCTAGACATCCACTAACACAAGCACTGATGAGCAGTTTTGGTATTCTCATCTGAGAAAGGATACTGACTTATTGGAAAGGGTTCAAAGGAGGGCTACTAGTGAGATTCAAGGGATGGAAGGGTTATCCTATGGGAATGTGTTCAGATCTTTTACATTCTCTTGAGAAAAGTACAATAAGAGGTGAGCTGATGGAAATTTAAAAGATTTAAATCTCTTATTTTTTTGTGCTGTATGCTGAGGATAAGAGGACACTACGTTTTGGAAAAGACAGACTTAGCAGACAGTTTTATTTTTCTGTCAGGGTGACTGGTTTATGGAATAAGTTGCTATCAGAGTAGCAGAGGCCAGCACTTTACAGGAGTCTGAAAGGAGAATCAACAACTCCCAGAAAATATAAAGAGAGGTTTAAATTTTAATGTTTCTACTTTCCTCAAAGGTGTGTTGTCCATATGTTATCTAAAATTCTTTTAAATAGTCATTCAAATGTAAAATATTAGGATACCTAATGATTAGATATATATATATATATATATTTAATTTTTTATGCACCATATCTAAGGATCTGTTATATATATATATATATTTATATATACACACACACAAACACATAGACATGTTTATGTGTTACTATATTGAATGTTTCACTACTTTTCTTTTTGGCAAACTGTATATAACATTTTCCTTAGTATCATAAAATGGAACTGAATTTTGCTTCACAAACTAATATTGGCATGTATGAGATACTTGCAAAAATAGTATCGTCAACTTACGTACAGGGGGTTTCAATGCATAGACCAGATCAGCCAAGCATATGTCAAGAAGACAGCAATACTCAATGGAGATCCTTGTGGCAAGTCAGAGCTCATTTGAAAAAATTACAGATTTCCATTTGCCAAATTTTGGCCAACAGTGCCTAGTGTTAAAAAAAAAGAAAAGAAGCCAATATCCATCATATATGAAACCCAAGACTCCTAGTACCTGTAGCTTTGTTGCCCAAATGCCAACAACTACTCAATTATAAGCATCTTCAAGAACAAATAACCTAATAGTGCTTTTTTTTATTGTTTGTTGTAAAGCACAAAGTTATACAATGGGCTGTGTGTGATTAATCTAATTTTTTTTGCATTATAAGTCAACTGACTTTCTACTAAGCTCTGATGAGCAACTAACAGTTCAGTGCTACAGTTGGTTTTCAAACAAGACCCAAAATTTGAACACTTTCGAATGGGTTCACTATTTTTCTGAAGGAGAATAAAGAGTTCAGTGCTATAATTACAGACGTTTAATGAAAGCAATTGAGTTATCATAATTTGGATTACACATTTAATGGGAACACACTTGACTGATGAGGATATTTGCATTTTGGTGGATAAGTCACTCAAGCCACTGAGATAGTGCTATGTTGCTAGTAGCAAAGCTACGAGAAGTTTTGGGTATACTTATATCTACACTGGTTAGAATTACAGAGAAGTAATTATCTTCTTACACAATTCACTAGTTAGGCTTTCTCTTATTTTGGATATTTGCACAAAAGTTATCTGTACTAACCTTTCTTAATTTTAGATGGATTGACTAGAAGTAGAACTTAGAAGGAAGGAGCTAGCTAACAGCACCCACAACCAGCTCTTAAGCTACTCTAACTGAGAAGTGGGATTCAACCATCACTCTTATAATGAGCCCACTCCCCCACGTATGTACTAGGATTTTTTTTCTGTGGTAAATGGACACAATCCACAGACTTTTGAATCTACAGTGCAGCATGCTAACTACAATTTACAAAGTGACACCAAGCCCACAATAGTTACACCTCACTGAGAATACTGTGTACAGTTTTGTTTCCATATAAAAAAGGACCACTGAGCAGGGGAACTAGGGTGATACCTTGGCTGGAACATTAAGGGTTATCTTGAGAAACGAACATAAAGGGTGATATTATTAAATTTAAAATTAGCAAGAGTATCCAGGTGTTTGATAACAGCCTCTTACTTTTTTATGTTCTTTCTAAAGATGACAGGACGAAACTTTGAAAGGACCCAAATTGAAGACTTTCAAGGAATATGCTATGCTCCAGTTTACTGTTTAGAACAGTTTTGTTTTTCTGACGTTAACAAATAGGGTGATGAGCTTATGGAATAAATTACTGTTACTGTTACTCGGTGTCAGCAGCATTGGATACCAGTACTTTAACTTTTAAGAGGATTTTAATTTTATACGAGTAATTGCCGATTTCCTATAAAACGAAAGGTGGGTTTAAATCCTTACCTTGCTCATGGGGGTGTGCGCTAAACTTGCACTGCAATGATAGCTTTGAAAAGTTGAAGAACCAAATGGTGCCTTGTTCAAGTTGTTGTTCGTAAATAATTTATTTACTTATTCAGTTACTGTTAAACGTAAAATAGTGATATGACAGAACTAGAATAACAAATACTGAATCCCACGAATATATAAAAAGGACTAAACTTATTATGAATGCTATCACTTAAAGAAATTTAATTAATTTCAACTTACATTGGTAATGTCATTTTCAATTCGTCTAATTACAAGTAGTGCTATTGCTAGTACAATTAATATTAGTTTTACGTTTGTAATCCTCTCACTATAAAACAATATATGACTTTAGGCCTAACTAACGCGTACAATACTTTCATACATTCTTCACCGACAGATCGCGCTACACCTTTCATAATACGCGGGTTGTTTAATGCTACACAAACAAGTAAAACTCCATAAATTGTTTTTAATTACTGTGTAAATAATTTATCACGTAAATTACTTTTTGATGCAAAAAACTAATAAAATTAACAATCCTAGCTTGCTGTAATCAAATATTTAATAACAATCATGCCCATTCACTTTCATACTTAAAATATTTTGGAGTTTTGTCTATTACAGTTTGAACTATTTTTGTCAGCGAATACAGAAATAATATCTTGAATGTTTGATTCAACAAGTAAATTATCGAAAATAAATATTCAAAACGTTACTACTTTAAACTGTAAATTTTAGGATTTATTTCTCTGTTTTAAGACGATACTAATCACAATAAGAAATGAGTTGCTGTTTTGGTGTGAACGCCTTTTTCAAACTGGCGAAGCATGGCTATAATTAACACTAGATATTGCAGTGTTGAAAAATATTATAGGTCTAATACCAATGTCTGATGACAAGTAAAATAATTATAATCATACTTTGCCAGCTTGAAAAGGGTGTTCGCATCATAGCAATTGTTGTTGTAACAAATTGCTTATATAAGTAATATTGTTGCGTATCTGCTTGTTGGTTAATTTCCCGTAGAAATTCTTTCCGAGAAACTTCAGCGATACAAGTCCTTTCTTCATTAAAACTAGTTTATTCTTTCGCGATACAAACTTTGTAATACACAGAATTTCTACAGTCAGGACATTTCTAAACATAACTACTTTTATAACACACGGTATAAATCACAGAGATTCACAATCTTGAAAACACACACTAGCTCAAAACAGAATCGTAAATTACCCGGAACTCTCTTCATTCAATCATCCCGCAGGCTTTCTCTGCCAGGCTTATATACTAAAAAAAAAAGAGGGCGTCTCGAACTCACTAGGAAATTCATGATCATTC
This sequence comes from Limulus polyphemus, assembly GCF_000517525.1. NCBI lineage: Eukaryota > Metazoa > Arthropoda > Merostomata > Xiphosura > Limulidae > Limulus > Limulus polyphemus. The sequence goes on from NW_013667109.1 coordinate 271,726, forward strand.
GAGAAACTCCAGCGCGCATGCTCCCAGCGTCACGCGACTTCCGCTGTTGTAACATGGTCTTCACAGGTAAAGCTGGAACAAATATTTATGTTCTAAGTATTACAATAAAGGGATAAAAATATCCATTTGCAAAATAATAAAGTGAACACAGAAAGCAAAGTATAGACTCGATCATTGATTTAAAACAAGAACAAAATCCTTGTTATACACTTGAAAGAGATGCTTGGGATTTACCTTAACAATGTTCAGCTTCTAAGTTTGAGTATAATTTACTAAATGGTGAATCTGGAAGAAAGGGCAGAAACTTCAGAAGTCAAAGAAGATATAATGATTTAGTCTATACTAATAATTCAGATAAAAGTCTTAGTATGGTATCCCACAATTCTAGATCACTATATCAGTAATCTTTCCCAACTTACATATTCACGGAAAGATTAATTTTCAGTTTATACTACCTTTTACAAATTTTTGTACCATCTCTCGATATCCGTTTCGATATCCGTGGTGGGCAGAGCACAGATAGCCCATTGTGTAACTTTGTGCGTAAATTCAACCAAACAAACAAGACTATATAATGTTACATATTTTAAGATAATGTTTGTTTGTGTTGAATTTCGCGCAAAGCTACACGAGGGCTATCTGCGCTTGCCGTCTCTAATTTAGCATGCCTTCCCTCTAGTCTTACACCTCCTGATCAGTTTTATTCAGAAAAATGCGTTTGGTCACAATATTCATTACTTATCTTCTGTTTATCAAAATCAGTTAGCCTAAGACTTACTAAACGTTTGGACTCGGCATGGCCAGGTGGTTAGAGTGCTCGATTCGCAATCTACGGGTCGCGGGTTCGAATCCCCATCCCATTAAACATGCTCGCCCTTTCAGCCGTGGGGGCGTTGTAATGGTCAATCCCACGATTCGGTGGTAAAAGAGTATCCCAAGAGTTGGCGGTGGGTGGTGATGACTAGCAACACCATGCAGACAGATAGACAGACAGAAATTTGGTCTCAATTCATATACTTGTTGAAATTTTTAAAGGTGTTTGATAAACAAATGTGTGTCGTTTTTTATGTGTTTTTTTATAGTTTTAGGCTTATTGTGTAGTATGCGTTTAATATTTTCTTTTCTTATGTTTTCTTTTGTTTTAAACAAGTTATTAAATATTTTAATTCTTAAACATACATATAAACACAAGTCACACACAGTTTAAAACCAAAATTCACCGCAAAAACACACACACTGGTCTCTACATCCCCTGGAATTCCGCTTTTGACACCACACAAAAAATCAATG
>NW_013667109.1:274042-275808 GCF_000517525.1 Limulus polyphemus
CAGTTGCTTTTTTTCCTTTATCATTTTATGGAGATAACACTAGTTGATATGAGTAAATCTGACATTTCTAGTAAAGCAAGAAAGGTTAAATTTAGACATTTTGAAATAGATATTTATAGAAGAAACATTCGTATACTGGATTTTAAGCTAATTGATTCAAGGAAAGACACATCAAGGGAAGAAAGTCAATTAATCAATTCCGGAATCCGTTGAAAGAGAACTGCCCAGCGTCCAGAAAGAAAATACTCACAACTTCTTTCATTTGGTAATAAATAACTGTTGTTTACATTTTATGTTATACATCGTTTCAAGTCCGTTTTTTTGTTGTTGTTTGTTTGCTTACATTCGATTACTTTAGTTAAATTCGGGATTACTTCGTACTTTATCCTGCCGATCTTTCCGTTATAAAGCTGACCTACCTAATACTGTTTTGGGAAGATCAGTTTAACATGAAAATACCACACCCATAGGCAAGAATTAGTTCTATTTTATACTCTTCTTTTCTCTGGTTTGATGCATTGCAACCCGTAGTTTGTCATTTACATGCCATGTCAACCTTCACTTGCAAATCAATATTGTTCACGTCAGTGGTGTTATCATAAGAAAGAGGACTACCGTTCTGAAGCTGATAAGGGAGATTCCAGGGCAACAACTGAAATTTTCTAGACCAGAAAGGAGCCAATAATCGCCATATGCAACCTACTTTGAGAAACAATAAGAAAAATGTTGAATGAGTGGTGAGATGTAGAACTGCCTTGAGAACCTGATCACCTCCATCAGCTCAGAGCCTTACAGATCTGTTTTGTTCAGTATCAGTATCAGCAGGAAATTATTAATGGTATAGTTGTTCACAGAAAGAAAAAACGTCAATCACAGTTCATTATTTCATTATTATCCTCTTCTGTGTATGAAACTCTTGCCAACCAAATTCCAACTGTATGTGTTATGTTTATAGGTAAATAGGTTAAATAAATTGTCTATTTCAACAATGCATTGAGTCTATATGTTATGACTCTGTTGGTTACCTATCTACGGTGCTAATACGTGTTGATTCAATGTATAGTCAAAAACATTGTAGATAACGTGTAAATGCGCTTCTTCATGATTGGAGCGGTTTTACCTATGAAGTTTGAAAAACGGCCCCCAAGATGGAGTATAACTGATCTTACCCTAAACGAAACTGTTGATCTAAGGCACTGTATCGACATCATGTGATTGAAAACCATGTTAACATTAGCATGTTTGGCAATGCATTGAACCAATACTTTATAGCCCTAGTGGTTACTATAGTTGTCTACCATTGTGTTTGTGCACAGGGTCACATGAACAAGAGTTACATATAATTCGCTCTCATGGCAGCACGTCATAACTGGTGATACACAGGAGTGACCGTTGTTTGAAATCAACAAAGTGAAACTTCCGGAACTATTTCACATGTAACTGTAAAAAAAAAAATCTAAGTACTTACCTTAGATCACAGTTATTAAAAAGCCAAAAATTAAAAAGGCACACACACACTCACCAAAAATATTTCGCCCTCGTGACAGCTTTTCTTGCGTGCGGGCTACGTAGTAACTGAAACATTTTATTTTCAACCTGTAACATCTAAAATCTATAGGGAAAGTGGGATAAGACGGCCACTTTAACTTTGAACGCGGTTTTTACTAAGATGAATTTCATGAAAAAAGCTAAATTTTATAAAATGAATACTATTGAAAATGTTATTTTTAATTAAATAAGATGAAACTGGATATGGATCTTTTTAA
>NW_013667109.1:275829-277992 GCF_000517525.1 Limulus polyphemus
GGCAGCCGTCTTATCCCAAGCCCCTCACCGTAAAACAATTGCACATTATAAAAAATCAGTGAACTTGAACTGCGTTTCTTTTACAGCATATTTGGCTATTTATAATCCCTCATTGTCTAAATTCAACAAATTAATTTCCCTGAAATATCTAATTAACAACAGACTATAGAAACTCTACTGAAGTCGCATATTTATTATTCACTTTCAGTTAGTCGACAGCTAGTCATTGTGGTAGCCATAATATATTAATTCAATATATTATCGAACACTTGAATACGCCTAAGATCAACATATTATGCTCCTATAGGTGGTAGCCAACAGGGCCCTCCTTCTACACGGGTACCCTTTACAATTTCGTTCCCGAACGAAAGTTAACGACAAGCTTGGATGAATTTCTTTTTTGTTTGTTTGAAGTTATGCACAAAGCTACACAATAGGCTATCTGTGCTCTGCCCACCACGGGTATCGAAACCCGGTTTCTAGCGTTGTAAGTCCGCAGACATACCGCTGTGCCACTGGGGGGCCTGGATGAATTTCTAACGGCTCTTGTCTCATAGTTAGAAAGCCAGGAACACTTTTAGAAGTAAGTGAATTTGTCTAATTTTTGCATGTTATTGGTCTATATTCTTTGGTGTATTATTTTATAAATCAAAATTGTTAAGTGCTTTACCATAATCGCTAAAAAAATCATGCTTAACTCTACTCGACAATCGAGGGCAAGAAAAAGATTGGGTAAGTACTTTATTTCTTGTTTTTCATATTTATTCTTTATTTATTATTATAAAAGTAACTAAAATTAAAAGTACGGATCTCTTTAAGTTATTTAAGACTAGAACAGTTAAATAAGTAATAATAATAATATAATTAAAATTGTTTACGAAGAAAGCATGCGAGCAGCTCGTGGGTAACGTGAGCTGCACGTTCCCCGAGTGATTTACAACTTATAATGGCGCGGGTAGCAGTTAGACACGGTTCATAGGGCAATAAAAAAATAACATTTAATTATAAATAGGTGTAAAATGTTATGAACTTAGAGCTACTTAGGATAAACGAATATAGTTTCAGGCTACATTGGTTATGAGGTCGGTCGAATTGACCGATCCAGTTTTGAGATTAGGGTAGAGAAAATAACATATAAACTATATGGAGTTAATGGAAAAAAAACGTTTGAAATGCAATTAGGAGGTTTTAGGGATTACACAAAGGAAATTTGAGATTTTTCAGATGGCAAAAAGTATTTTTAATTTTAACATGGCAATTACTTTGCACACGGACTGTTCAAAACAAATACTCAATATATTCATGGACAAAAGTTTATTTTATTTTATTAAAAGTACTTCACTAAGAAATATGACTTTTTGTATGTGAAATACTTGTAATATTAACTGAAAGACTGCCAAATGTCCTGAAGATATACCCAATATAAATTGATGTGAACTTTAAACGAGTACAGAAGGTTACATGACTCAGTCAAATCGACCGACCCCGTGTCGAAAGAGTGGACACATTGGACCAACGCGTTATGGCCCTGTAAATCAGTAGCCAACAGAATAAGGTATTGATTCAACGCGTTGCAAAATTGCCTTTAATACTATCGAAGTTCTTATTAGGCTTGATATTTTTAAGCATATTATATTATATATGTGTTGAAAAATACGAGACTTAGCAAGAATTACGGTAATCTTATTGGATATTTCGACAATGTGTTGAGTCTATACGCTATAACTCTGTTGGATGCCGACATACAGGGCCATAACGTGTTGATCTAAGACAGGGGTCACCAAACTACGGCCCGCAAGGTCATTTCATCTGGCCCGCCGCTGCACTGTGCCACAAATGAGCTAAAACATAATTATTTATATGGAAATATCATAGATTGTAGATAAACTTACTATGTAGAAAAAATTAAAATAAGTGTAAGTAAAAATGTCCAAATTTGTCCAATCTGATTGTTGCATCTGACAGTAGTATAAGTTTTAGGAAAATCAATGAAATAAAAAATTCGGCGACTTTTTGCGATTTTGGATATCAGAGCGCTTTTTGTGTAAGTACCTGCAATGAAAGTTCATTCCTGCAGTTGCCTCTGCGCGCATTGTTGTAAGACGATACAATGCTTACAGTCAGTTGATACAAGTAGTGTGACGATTGTGCGCATGGTTACAC
>NW_013667110.1:0-8553 GCF_000517525.1 Limulus polyphemus
GTAAACAATCAGAGAATTTTGTACCAATGAGACATTATCGAAATGAACACGAACAAGGGAAATTCAGATGCACCAGACACATGAGAGTTAAAAGAACACGAAGAAAAATATTCAGAAACTTTAAAATAATGGAAAGATTAAAGAGTCGCTTATAAAAAACGTAAGAATAGGCAAATAATCAATTTAAGATATCCTTCAAGAGAGTTGTAAAGCTAGCACATATTGTACATAAAAAGGGCAGTAAAAACAAATAAATCTAAAGTAAAAAGAAAACTAGAATTGGAATACTGTTTGTTTCGATGAAGACCAAATAAATAAATATATATACTAATTAAAGGCCCCCCCAGCGGCTCAGCGGTATGTCTGCGAACTTACAACTGTAGAAATCGGGTTTCGATACTCGTGGAGGCTCGCCCATTGTGTAGCTTTGTCCTTAACTTCAAACAAACAAATTAAAGACAATGTAAAACAAAACATATTCACGTACCTTGTGCATGATCCTCGTGATAATATTATGCCCATTCTAAAAAAGATGAATAAATCAGATACAACAAAATGTGTTTTTATAAGTGTACTATACGACAAAATGTATTTTTACAAGTGTACTATACGACAAAATGTGTTTTTACAAGTGTACTATACAACAAAATGTGTTTTTATTAGTGTACTATACAACAATATGTGTTTTTTCAAGTGTACTATACGACAAAATGTATTTTTACAAGTGTACTATACAACAATATGTGTTTTTTCAAGTGTAATATACGACAAAATGTATTTTTACAAGTGTGCTATACAACAATATGCGTTTTTTCAAGTGTATTATACGACAAAATGTGTTTTTACAAGTGTACTATACAACAATATGTGTTTTTTCAAGTGTATTATACGACAAAATGTGTTTTTACAAGTGTACTATACAACAATATGTGTTTTTTCATGTATACTATACGACAAAATGTGTTTTTACAAGTGTACTATACAACAATATGTGTTTTTTCAAGTGTATTATACGACAAAATGTGTTTTTACAAGTGTACTATACAACAATATGTGTTTTTTCATGTATACTATACGAAAAAATGTGTTTTTACACGTGTACTACTATTGTAATGATAATAATCGTTTTAAATAAAACATGTTTATGAATCACTGAAGATCAAAAAGTCACTTATCATTTATAATATTATTAGACATTTTAAGGATTAAACGATATCTTCTATGTCAATAAACCCTTCAAAGATGATTAAAACGTTATCTATTATGTCAATAAACACTTCAAAGATTAAAACGTTATCGATTATGTCAATAAACCCTTCAAAGATTAAAACGTTATCGATTATGTCAATAAACACTTCGTTATATATTATATTACTAAACATTTCAACGATCAATACTTTATTTATTATGTTACTAAACATTTCAAACATTAAAACCAATGTATTATGTTACTAAACACTTCGTTATGTATTATATTACTAAACATTTCAACGATCAATACTTTATTTATTATGTTACTAAACATTTCAAACATTAAAACCAATATGTTATGTTACTAAAGTGGTGGGGAAATTTATAGCATCACCCAATTTTTTCACTATTTTCTTCGGAATCATCGTCTGTTTTGAGACCCTTATGAATGTAGGTACAGATGTGTTTCATTGATTGCGCAATAATGTTTAATTATTACATCAGCAGCTTTATAGGCTGTCTGGGTATTGCATCAGCTGGTATTTTTGGCTATAAGTGGAGGTTGTTACTGAGAGTTAGTTTAGAAGTTTATCTGCTACACCGAGATCTACGAGTCCCAGTTAAAGCTAACAATTCGGGATCACTTCAGTAAAGCAGATCAGTGAACATTCCAGGATGACTCTGATCCATAACGCAGAGCCGAAATCGTTGGTAATATTCATGGACTCTATGCAGTAGACGTGATACAAAGCGGGAAATTTCACTATACGCGTATTGAAAAGAAACCTTAGGTTTTATTTCATTGCTTCAAGTGAAGGGCTATCTTCGAAGGGAGAGGATAAAGACATTACGCTGGCCAGGCAACTGCCCAAATTTTAACCCTATCGAAAAATGCAAGAGAAAAAAAAACGAGAATTACCTTGGAACTGCACGAAACCCTAATCCGCGTGTGGCACCATGAACTCACCCCTGCCTAAATTCACTTTATGCCATGACAACGCAAATCAGTTATCAAGGCCAGAGGAGACACAACCAAATATTAATACAATAAACAGACTCGGTGATCACTTTTTTTGTCAATTACATTAGTGGTGTTATCTTTAAATCTAGGTTTTCTTATTCATAGAACATCTTCGTATCTGTCAAGTATTTGTTGATCATCTGCTGTAATACGTTTGTCACAATTGGTTTCTTAATAGAGATGTGTTTGAATGACTGAAATATGAGTCAGCTTACACTACATAATGTCCATAACTGTTTTAAACCAGTTCTGACACTTTCACAATACACAATCTCGTAAACAACTATAGGATCCAAGAAAAGTGTGATAAGAATTGGGAGACGCAATATTTTTTTTTCACCACTGTAAATACTTTAAGGTTTAAAATGTTGCGCATTTTGTTACTAAACTTTCCCGTTATCTTCGTTATACTGTGTCGACTAAAATTATATGTTGCTGTAAAAGACAGACTACTAAAATATTAACTAACCCAGCTTGTGTAAAATTACTTCTTTAATATATGTTATTTAACTGGCATTCGACAAAAAATACGAAAATGAAAAAAGGTCAAACCACCTCTGTTGTTATGAGTTCACCAGGTTTACTAAAGTTCAGGTCACGGTATATAAGGTTGTCTTCGTTAACTTCCCTGTAATGTTAATTTGAAAATATTGGTAAAAATGTCGCGTTATTACCTCATACACCACAGAGTTCAAAGTTGCACCAGACACATATTTTTTCTATACAGGTTTTTTAAATACGAATCTTGTTTAATCATTTATTAGACTTGGTTTTACAATAATCTCAGTGTTAACACAAAAGCTCTAAATAATTAAATTTTTAATTATGATCTATGTAAATATCTTGATTTGATAAGAAGTTAATAATTTCAAATATATTTTTTCTTTATTCTATCTCTGGATGTATTTTCCGAATAAACAGAGTCCCTTAGTTCTCATTAACATATCTGTATTTTACATTGAAGTACTCCATTGACCAAAACACTTGAAAATTATAAACTTTTAGACGTTTTTTGCTATTATTACATATTATTACATTATTACATATCATGTTTTGCTAAATATTTGTCTGTGACATTTCTTTATTTGTTAAGAGGAATTGAAGTAAGATTAAACACTAATTTCAACAAAAATTTAAACTATATGGAGTAATAGTTAAAACAAATTACAGTAAGTTCCGTGTAAGATATAATATAATAAAAGTTAAAACAAGTTACAGTAAAATCTATGTAAGATGCAATAAAAATTTCAAACAAGTTACAGTAAAGTCAGTGTAAGATGCAATGGAAGTTAAAACAATTTACAGTAAAGTCTATGTAAGATGCAATAAAAATTTCAAACAAGTTACAGTTAAGTCAGTGTAAGATGCAATAAAAGTTAAAACAAGTTACAGTACAGATTGTGTAAGATGCAATAAAATTTGAAATAAGTTGCAGTAAAGTCAGTGTAAGATATAACAAACGTTAAAACAAGTAACAGTAAAGTCTGTTAAGATACCAAAAAGCTAACATAGTTGAAAACCTGCGCCATTAATTAGACTATTTTATTAGTTTCTTTACATCTTACGGCTATGCTACAACCACAACAGCAATCTAAAAGAAAAAGCGTCCATTATGCTTACCATATGTTACTTTGTTCGTCCGTTAGTATACGGAGAAGAAACCTAGTTTCACAGTTTGGATTTTCTGTACAAGGAACAATAACAAAATCACCAGGGGGTAGTGTAAAAAAGGTTACAGTCTCTCTGGAAATCGAATGAGTAGTGACATCCAAAGGTTGATGTGTGAGGAGAAACTGAGTTGTAACACGTGCCATATTAGGTGGAACCTATATAAAATAAATCGCACATTTTACAAAGTTTTCATTGTTTATTAATTTAAGCAAACAGGCGTAAAATGTTAAACAAATAATGAAATTGCAGCTTCTGTGTTCAATTTTGAGCTTTACTAATTTTGTCGTTAGGATCTGTCTCACACTTTTGGAGGCTTAACCCAGGATTTGTTTATTTTCACATCTGACCTCCTTATAGGATAATTTGTTGAGTTGGTGCCAGCAGGTAGTCAGATATACTGGTTATATATTAATTCTAAGAACGTAAGAGCAAAAACAAAGAATGTATAAAAACATGTCAACCACACCATATCTGTCATATCCAGTGCCGACGAGGCCTTTCGGCAATACTAGAACTCACCAGACTAGCTAGGATACAAAAACACAGTAGTGGTTGTGACGCTATGTATATTATCAAATTGCATGAAAATAAAAGTTGTTATGATGTGAATTACATTATGTTGGTATCAAGTTTAATTTTTAAACACTTGAAGATAGAGAAATATAAAAAAAAATCTACCTTTCATTTTCAATTAACATGGCTGATTTGATGACTTATCGTTGTGGGAAGCTTCTGTAGAGGATTGAGATTGTAACTTAATTCTAACTGAAGTTAGTTCTAAACAGATTTGTATTGTTTTTGTTCCATGAAGATATTTTAATAGCTTTTTTTTTTATCAAGTACAGTAGTCTGTTTTCACTCCAGGGAAGCGACCTCAGATAAAGGGAAAATAGTTTTATTTACTCTGAACACATTTTCCCGTGCCACATTTAACTTTTGACGGAGGCAGTAAAGGTTTTTTTCTTCTTCTTAGTAAAACAGCTGCATCTAATTTCGTTTTTTTTCTGGTTAAGTTTATATTTTTTCGTACTTTACAGACAAATTCTGTTTTGCAGGATTAATACCTTACTTGCTATGTCCAGTTTCATTTGACATCCAATACCACGTGAGATAAAAATATGAAAATACAAAGAACCGGTGAAAACAATGATTGTATCCTGAACACTAACCTCATACACAGTAAAGCCTATAGGATAAAATGCATTTTTTTTGCCGTCTTCTGTCACTTGTCCAGGCGTGTAATGTTGAGTTACAGAAACAACCACGTGACACTTCTTTGCTCCGTTTTTTGGTATATGGATGTGGAACTGTGGATTCATCGCTGTCGTTTCTGGACATGGAAAAAACAAATGGTTTTAAAGTATCATAAATAATATATATATATAATTTCTAAATTTCGAGACGAAGTTTCAGGTTTATTGTTGAGTTCTTCATCAGGAATATATTTTGTCAAGAAAAACAGATTGTAAGACAGCAGCGCGGTCTTTACAGAAAGCCCATCAGCTGTTTTAGCAGGTTTAATTTCTGTCTGATGACTCTGAGTGAATCAGGAATTGGTGTGTTAAAAGACATGTTGGTAACATCGAAACTGACAAAAATACATCCTGAATGGATTGAAATGTATTTAAGTTCTGAGACAAAAGTTGTTGAATTTGCCACTTTTTGTTTGTTTTGAATTTCGCGCAAAGCTATCTGCGCTGTTGAAAACTGTCTTTTTTATTTAGTGTAGGGACGTTCCCTTGTGGGTCAATGGTAAACCTACGGACTTACAATGCAAACATACAGGGTTAGATTTTCCGCAGTGAACAGAGTGAAGATAATCAATTATGTATATCTGCACTAAGAAAACAACAACAACAGTACAGGGACAAAGTAACGGGCTAGAAATGAACTCTCACTTAAACCTGTGAACCAACCATTCTGTTGATTCCAGTATGGAACTCACCTTCTGTTGCTTTATCACCACGCATTTTCAATTTAAGGACTTTCAGCTTGTGTCATCCGAAGTTTAAAACAAGAAATCTGCCTCATCAAAAGACCTTTCAAGCTAGCGTTTACCCTAAGCAGTTCATTAAACAGTCACCAAAATCTAAGGGCTTCTCACTGAATTCTCCGAAGACCTTTCAACTCTAACTTCCTACCTATACTACTTAATTTAAACTACAAACTCAGAAAAACGTTTTGGAACTTCAAAATCAGAGTTTGTTTAAAATTTGACAAAATCTTCGAAATATTTGGACAAGAACTAAACAACCTAGTAATACCAAGAAGTGAAAACATATGGTTTACATTGTTTTCTACAGCTGCAGTGAAACCTACAGAGGAGAAACAGTAGAGCTATCGATCAGAAACTAAGAGAACACTTTGATACAAAAACTCCTACACCTAGAAATATCTTCCATAGCTGATCATTCTTACAGCACAGAACACATATTGTGATGGAACAAGAGCACGAGTTTATATACAGTATAATATTGAAAACTTAAGAAAATTAAAGATTTTAGAAATAAATATATAAAGTCAACCGAAACCAAGACCTAAAAACTAGCAATATATGGAACCGTATTCTACAGAAACTTAACAAACACATGATTCAACAGCCTTTTCAATGAAATTCTTGACAGCTGAAGCTTACTCTATGAAGCCACGCCCCTGTTGTTGTTTGTTATTAAGCATAAAGCTACACAATGGTCTCTGTGCTCTGCTCACCACAGGTATCGAAACAGACACACTGTACCACCGGGGGCGCCACGCTTCTGTCTTACAGATCTGATGGAGAACTTGAGAAGTAGCTCGAAACTTTGCCTCAAAACCAAGAAAAAACAGGAGAGTAAGATCATAGTTAACTCAGTCCACATGTTGAACTCAATGCTTTAAAATAAAATAAAGCTGTGTATCTATGCTTCTAGACTGATTTCTAGATATGCATCTGAAATGAAAAATTCCTGCATTTCACGTTGCACCTTCCATTGACAGCTCATAAAACTTGGCAAAATAATTTTCAGGAAAGAAATTGAGATAAATCACAGTTTCAATAGTGATACGTATTAGTACCATGATGCGCGAGGTAGCACGTGATGAACATCTTTGAAACTAAACTAATTCGACATAGAAAAATAATACCATACTGCATTTTCATAATTCTTTCACCAGCATTTCAAAGAACTTCTCAGCAAAAGCAAATTAAAATATGTAATAATATGTCAGTCATACTATGTCTACTATATTCAGTGCCGACGAGGCCTTTTCCTCAATACCACGATCATCAGTCCTATTGGAATACAATAGACATAGTAGTGATCGAGGCGTTATTGTGAGCTAAATTAAGTAAATGAATTGTAATTATTATCTACTTCATTTAAGTAATTTATAAATCAGAATTAGAGTAAGAATTAATAATACAATATTATGTATTTATATTTAAGTCAAATTACGAATAGGTATAAAAAGAAGGTTAATGCTAATTATCTGTGGAGGTTACTGTAACGATGAAAATAGCTACTAAAAATATGATATAAAATCCATGGCTGAAACAATAGCTGTTAAGTTTCTATCATTTTGACTTTTTTGATAAATATATTATTTCCTGCAGAACTGAAAGTATTAATCCTAACAATAAGTGTTAATAATTATAAATAGAGAAAAAACAAAACAAAACAAACCTCTATACAGGGGACCACCGCCAGCGTTAAAACCTGAACGCCAGCGCCTTCTGGCGAGTACTGCTCGCCATGGTCGCTTATTATGTAAGGAATTTTCTTGCATCCAGTCATCTGGTCCAATGTGAATCAAATATAAATGGGTAAAGTTCTTCAGAAAATCGTCAAATGACATCCTGCAACAAGAGAGATGGTGTAATTGTAAAAATATCCCAGTTTTACATATTTAACGTTATATTTTACTTATTATATTAAATATTGAGAAGTGGTTTTATAAAATTCACAAAATGTCTTTTCCGGAAAACTAAACTGAAAAACGGTCAGAGATATTTATTTGAAAAAAAAAAAATATATGTTAGGCTATCACAGTATTTTTGGTATTATAACTTTTTTGTGGAGTATTATTACTTTGTGTTTGAGTAACACTAATTTTTGTTAGATTATTACCACTCTTATTTTTGGAATTATCAATGTTTTTTGTTTGATTATCATTGTTTTTTATTGAGTTGTCATTACTATTTGTTGGATTAACAATTGTTTTCGTTAGGTTACTACTGTTTTCTCTTGGCCACTTCTTTTCGTTGTGTTACGCTCCATATGAGAGCACTTTAGTATGTAGTGTGACGGATTTACTATTATATATTTAGTTAATATCGATGTTTGTTTAAATTAAATTTATATTTAAAAATGTACATAACTTATACTGTTAAATCTGTATTGCGAAACTTCTGCATATTTTCTAAAGTTATAGGAGATTATCGAGTGTAAGAATCAACAATATACGTGTGTACGTAAACGCTAGTGTAGCGTTTCTATTATTGCATAACCTGAAGTTTCGAGAAACTCTCCACACGCCTATAAATATAAACAACGCGACGCGCCTAAAAACAGTATCTATTATTGGTTTGATGTAGTTGGTGTGATATAAACTTCGAAAGCTATAACTGTGATTGTTATAACACTTATTAATCGGGACACATCAGATATTTGACCAGGAATATTTATAAATTT
>NW_013667110.1:9507-25191 GCF_000517525.1 Limulus polyphemus
TAACTTCAGTGGATTCACATCGGACATTAGTACTTTTACGAAAACATTACTTAACGTTATCGGTGGGAAAAAAATTGGCGTGAGATCAGTGAGAACTATAGAGCTAACTAGCTCCCTATTAAGTGAATTGTACCTACGTCAACTCGAAATTAACTCATTCATTGTGAACCCTCGATATGACATCAAGGAAGTTCCAGACTAGAAAGAAGACTTTATATTGTTTGTAAGTATGTAAAACTTTTGTATATAAATCATTGTTTGTAATAACTACTTGTAATACAAAGAAATTTCTTCTTGATAGAATGAGGTTTCCGTTTAAGAGCACCAACTATCCTGTCCACTAACAGAATGAGACTTCTGGTTAATGATGGGAAACACTTTGTTGACAAAGTAATGTTTTTGGTTAATAGTATGAAACATTCTGTTGCCAAAAATTATATCACTGATTGAAGATATGAATATGGCACCACAAACGACATGTTAAGCACCTATATACCTGCTTCACAGCAAATTCCATACCATGCAGCAGTGCAAGGCCGGTATGGATAGACTTATAGCTAGCAGCATTCATCACACCTTATCCCGAGGAAACATTCGTATAGATTTTTAAACAATGTAGAGTTAACGGACACAATTGAAAGAAAGGAATCTTCACTATTTTCTATGGAAGCAGAAAAACTCTGAAAGCAGAGCGTTTAGGACAGCATTGAACTCTGAGAACACAATCTTGTGTAGAATATGGTGTAAAGTATACGTACAAAACAAATGGAACTGGATATACCCTCGCCTACTGTTAACAAAACAATAAATAAGAACTTCAAATTTATCAAGTTTCCAGCCTTACTCCAGAAATTAAAGGTGGTCGAAGGAACTGGACCATAAAGATACAATTCAACCACTTACCTAACAAGTCTCCTGAGGTAGCGTTAATGGATTTTTACTTTTGTTTTGCTTGAATACAGTCTTGGAAGCTTACGTTCACTTACAATACAGATTGTTTCTAAAGCTTTTGATTAACACCAACATTTTTCTCATCCTAAAAACATGTCATATCATCATATGTAACATGAACTATATTAAAATGGCAACCTTAAAACCATAGTTGAGGCAGCTGTTTTATATGTGTATAATTTCTATGATATCTTACCAAAATTCTCCATCGTTGCGTATGCGCATGCTAAGCATTTCTTTATCCCTCTCAGGAAGCTTATCCCATTCCCAGGATCTGTCACTCCACGTTCCATTCCATTCCCCTTTACCCCAAGGGTTCCTCAGGCGAACAAGTGGAATGTCACCATTATAAGTCCTCACCTAATAAACACGAATGCATGTCTTATTATATTTCAAAAATGCTTTCATTTCTTATGTGATTAAAGATACCTTGAAAATTCATTTTACAGTGCATGTGTAGTACATTTTTTAGGAACGTTTAGACAATGTATTTGAGTCTTTTGTTTCGTAAGTCTTCCTGTTTTTAGTTTGATTATGAGATAACATTTTAAGCTTCATTATCTCTTTCTTTTCCATCGTTGCAAATTCTGGCCATTTTTTGTACATCTCCTTCAGGATTCTTTCCTTGTCATAATTTAAAAAAATATATATTATTCTTTTTCGCCAATTTTCAAAATAAAAGGCCTTTACTTATATTTCATAATAGTATAAATATATACTATGTTATTATTGGGCTTAGGATTCTTCTACAGTAGGTGTCTGTGACTTGTTAGCGATAAATACAACGATAAATAAACAGCACGAACTTCACTTGTTTTCAAAATAATATATATATATATATTCAAAACAAATTAAACGTATGTACAATAATTTTTTTCAACATTATAGAGATTACAGGTGTATCATAAATACTATATATATATATAGTTTGTTTGTTTGTTTGTAATTAAGCACAAAACTATACAATGGCCTATCTGTGCTCTGCCCACCACGGATATCGAAACCCGGATTCTAGCGTTGTAAGTCCACAGACATATCGCTGTGACACTGGGGGCATATATATAGTTATCTCCTTCTTGTCAAAAGTCCACTTAGACCTATTCAATTGCTTTAGAATTTCAGTTGACAAGCCGAACTATCTTCTCTATTACTATCGCACTAGTATTCTGTGTGTGATTCACTTATGTAGACTGTCATGATATAAAAGACTATTTAGTTTAGATGTTATTGACTGATTTTTTTGTGTATGAACATTTTATTATTGTTTAGTTTTTGTTATAATAAAAGTTAAAAGCAGACGATTGTAGGAGGTTTTGTTAATAATTCATTGATGATGAGACTATTGAACGTCGTGTGCAATACACTGATGTCGAGAATAGAAGGCGGACAGACGATTAGGTGATAAAGATATAAGTAGCGTGATACGAACGGGAAGCAGCAGACAGACAATAGCAGAAGAAAGTATATTTACAAAAGGAAAAGGTAACTACCGTCGAAGTGATAGGCATAACGTTTAACATATTAGAGTAAGTCTAACAGTAGAAACGGAGATAAGAAAAATGATTTATTCCGTCAAAGCGAAATTCTAAAGTTATTGATTCAGCCAAAGTGCACTTTGACAAAAGAAACAAAAGATATTCAGAAGAAAGAAGACCAAACGATTATGGTAACTCGCGCCACAATTATATATTTACGAGCTCATATTGTTTTTTCTAGACCAGACATTGCTTAAATCATTACTTTAGCGTCTATTTTAAGTTTCTAGAAAAGTATTCAAATAATGAGATTAGAGATCAACAGATGAAAAAGTTTATTTGTACTTTCTCATTAACAGACCTGTATTCACGAAGCTAAAACAAAATAATAAACAAACAAACAAACTAAAACATCCTCAATGACCTGTAGTTAACTCTCAGGGTTAAAGTGAAACTGGTATACAATAATTAATTATACTTGCATTCCAGATCTGTGTTGTAAGTCATGAAGGTTCATCTTAACATACATGGTTTGTTTTTAAAGCAAAGCCACATTGAGCTATCTGCTGTGTTCACCGCGAGAAATCGAACCCCGGATTTAGCTTTGTAAGTCTGTATCGGGGGACAACATACATCGATAAATGTGGCACTTTCTTTATTAAAAAAATTGGTTTTAACTTACAACTTTACAGAAGAAATTACTTTTGATGTTTTATTAGGTAAGTTTAGCTATTTCACGAATATATTGTGCATAAGCACGTCATTTCGATAATCGAACAAATTGTACACCAGGCTGTTGATTTTAGGAACAAATTCATACGTCACGATGTTTGGGATGTTCTTTACTCTAGTTTTATTTACTTTTATGCAACTAATTGATCATTCTGAATTCATAAGCAGCCAAATTGTATAAGTTTTTATTTTCTTTCTATCAACTCCAAAATTACGAATTTCGATGAGAAAGAAACTTGATATCTACACTATATGTAATGAGTTACAGGACACTCCAAACTCCATGGACAGGAATCATAAGTCACCTATACAAGCAGCTTGGACTTATTTTGTTCTTGTTCAGGGTTACTGAAGAGCACTAGATTTCTCTGAAACTAGTCTAAATTAGTTACAGGTGGTTAATTTCAAAAACTCTAATATCCCTGAAATTTTCAATATTAGTGTTGAGTGAAATACTTTATTTCATGTGTATGGCATAATAGGTCACCCAATGAGTGTTCGGTCAAACATAGTATGACAGAATACTGTACCTAGAAATGTCCACTCTTTTGTATCTACCAGTGTAATAATCGGTAAACACAATAGCTAAAATATAAAGTAACAGTTACAATATTACTTTGTGTATACGTACCCTTGCTATGCCTGTAACACTATAAGCATGGTGGGTACATAAACCATTTCGAAGTCTCAGAGAGTTGCGATGATCCTGTAGGAAGAATAAAGTTATAATTTTGTCTACTTAAACTAATATTTTTGCTCTAACTTTTGCATTAAGGTTCTCAGAAAAACTAAAACATCATATAGTGCATATACGATTACCGTTTAGTGATTTGATACATCATCTTTCTGATTATTATTCTGAAAGTCCGTCATCTGTTTACCTTATGTACTATATTTATGATGAAATACCTCGTCCTGACGTGCAATACACGCGTGACATGCTCTACACACACGTAACTTGCTGCACCGAGATGAGCAATACATGTGTGACATAATGTGCCCTGTCCTGCTACACACGCTTAACATGATCCTCCCTGACGTGTCATACACGCTGCGCCATAACTTGCGACAAGTGCGTAACATTCTGTGCCTTGGCATGCTACACACACATGAGATGCTGCGTCGTAACCTGCTACAAGTGCGCAATATTCTGTGCCTTAGCGTGCTACACACACATGAGATGCTGCGTCGTAACCTGCTACAAGTTCGTAACATTCTGTGTCTTTGCGTGATACACACACGTGAGATGCTGCGTCGTAACCTGCTACAAGTGCGTAATATTCTGTGCCTTAGCGTGCTACACACACATGAGATGCTGCGTCGTAACCTGCTACAAGTGCGCAATATTCTGTGCCTTAGCGTGATACACACACGTGAGATGCTGCGTCGTAACCTGCTACAAGTGCGTAACATTCTGTGTCTTTGCGTGATACACACACGTGAGATGCTGCGCCATAACCTGCTATAAGTGCGTAATATTCTGTGCCTTAGCGTGCTACACACACGTGAGATGCTGCGCCATAACCTGCTACAAGTGCGTAACATTCTATCCCTTGGCGTGCTACACACGCGTGACACGCTGCGCCATAACCTGCTACAAGTATGCAACATTCTGTGTCTTGGCGTGCTACACACGCGTGGCACGCTGCGCCATACCCTGCTACAAGTGCGTAACATTCTGTGCTTTGGCGTGCTACACACACGCGAGATGCTGCTCTATAACCTGCTACAAGTGCGTAATATTCTGTGCCTTAGCGTGCTACACACACGTGAGATGCTGCGCCATAACTTGCTACAAGTGCGTAACATTCTATGCCTTGGCGTGCTACACACACGTGAGAGGCTGTATCCTACAACTCTAAAGCTCCAGTGCCTAAAGTAAAAAGTAAATACGTTTATGTTTGTAGTTTGGTGTTATTTAATTAAGCAGTGCTTTTCAAGTGTACAATTTGCATACATAAATAAATTATTGTAAGGTTGAAACATACTTTTTTAAATATATTGTATTTTTAATACACCTATTCAACACCAGATACAAGAGGTAAAAATTCATGCATACATTGTTTTGAAAAACAAGTACATATATTCATTCTAGGCTACAACAAAATTCTATATAATAGCTTTACTGAAATATACGCACTGATAAATATGAAGAACGCAGATGTTTTATTTTCATTATTAGTTTTGAGAGAATCTTGTAACAATATGGTAGAATTATTGCTAAAATTCAGGGCTCGATCCATGCAGTAGGAATAGCGCATGCTGTAAAGCTTTGTGCTTAATAACAACTAAACAAAAATGTCAAAGACGACTTCTAAATTTAAGCGCACGCATGCCTTTAGTAAGTGTTGGCTGCTATAACTTACCTGCAATAAGAACCTGAACATAAGTCACTAAAAAGAAAAAATCCTACTTATATAAGAAACATTTTTTTAATGGGGTTACATATTAATATAAAATAATTTATGAAATAACCAAGTAGCCTGAAATGTTGTTATTCTAAAGAAAAAATAACATGTTTGGATCAATATAAAAACGTATTTTGTGTCACAATCGATTATAACTAAAGTCTCTTAGCGACGATATTAACATATTTCATTTCACATTATTATTCAGAGATGGCGCCAAAAACATCAATTAAATGTACAGATTGTCGATGAGTCACTTTCTTATAACGTGATTTATACGGTATTCTATCTCGGTATGCTGCTAAGCTACCAATCAATAACGGAAAGTTTAGTAAGATTTGCTTAGCATAGTGCCCCCCCCCCTCCAGTGGCACAGCGATATGTCTGCGGACTTATACCGCTAGAAACCGGGTTCCGATACCAGTGGTGGGCAGAGCACAGATAGCCCATCGTGTAGCTTTATGCTTAACTACAAACAAACTTAGCATAGTAGTAATTAAATCTGACCACAACTGAAAGAGAATAACAAAAAATGTTTTGAAAACAAAATGCTTTATTCAAGTTCAATTGATTCAATATTGAATCAAGTTGTACAATATGATGATTTCTAGAATAAAAGGCAATATCAACAAGTACTTTTCTTTGTATGACCAGCTCGTTATATTTGTGGTTATTGGGCGAAGGTGTAGCTAGGCATGCGCATTATACGCACGTGTGTATAGTTTTTAAAAGTATGCTGGGCATGGATAAGCGAATAGCTTCATTAAACAAAGACAAGGCAAAAACATTCTTAACACCAGGAGAATTCTTTGTGAAAACTAGCTTTGCTCGGAACAATATTCAATCTTTAACTCAACCAGAACTTCCCAGAATGTTGTGTCATTCATATCAATAGAGAAGTTCTCTTAACAGAAAAAGGAAACCAGAGATTCCATCTTTTGTGTCATCCCATATAACCAATATGGCGGAAAGCTTAACACTCATTCAACAAATTATACAGCAAACACGTCAGATATGATGGCTACAAAAGTTTTGGGCTTCAGTCTCCAAGTGTAGGAGAGAAAATGGGGCACATCCGATTCGTCTAGAACATGTAACTAATTTTAGTCATGTAAACTAAAATAAATTATATGAAGAAAGTTGCGTTCATCTATCTATCCTTAATGTTGAACCAATTAAAATATAAATTATAAACAACATTTACTAGCTAGATGATACCAGAGGATGGCATGTGGCATAGATATATTTCGTTATATCTAAAAGTCAAAATAAATAAAATAGTACAATAATATATTCATATGAACATACCCTTTGACACCGAAATCCAATAATAAAACCTCTTAATATCTAAATAAAAAGTCTAAAGGTTGACTGGCTGATCTACTTGTTTTCATCACTATTAGATCGCGACAGTGAAGGCAAAAGTCCGCTTTCAACTCCTTGGTCGACTAGTAACTAAGGTTTCAGTGTTCAGTGCTGCTCATGTCTTAGGTTTAAAAAGCAAAATATTACCACTATGTCTGTACAATATGTATCCAGGCAACTGTATATGTGTCCAAACTCTTTTGAAACTCATACTTTTGGGCTTTAAATTTTACCCATACTCTCTTTCCTGCTGGAATGAATTGACATTGCAATTAAGCTATGTGTTTAATACGGTCTTTTCCAAATTGTATGCTACCCAACCTATTGCTGAGGTAACTCTGGTTTGTTGATGCCATCCTCCAATGAAATTTCAAACATTTTCCTGGTCACTGGCAACTCCAACCAGTGAATGGGATTGAAAACATTGATTGTTCATATTCTGGATGCCCTATAGCGAGCGACCTTCATACTACGATGTAAAATGATCAGGCCTTACATCACCATGGATAAAATCAGTAGAAAGAGACTAGTCAGCAGCTTGGGATGCCTCAGAATGCAGTTCATCTGCTTGTTTTAAATAAAAACTTCTTGGATGCAGTTGAGAATATCACTTCCAGGACAGGAACATGGCTGCAGTCTAGCAACCATCTCATCCTATAAACCACAATCCTTTCTTCATTTTGTAAATGAGATTTCCATATGAACACAGTTCAAACTTAGAATTGACAAGAGTTCAAAGCAGCACAGAAAAATCCGATCAAACTACTCTACAAAAATAAATCTGGATTGCAATCAGTGGCTTATTTAACGTCGGTGTAATCGGAGCAACTCACCGACGGGCTCCTCATATTGCGGGTCCCCAAAGCAATGAAAAATAAATAAATAGATAAACTTATAAATTTCAATACCTGTAGCTGATCAGTACAGATGGACCTCCCAAGAAAATTGCACCGAGTAGTTTGAAATGTTTAAAACGCCTCTGATCGCAGCATCGAAATTGATCGTAAAAACTCTGTGATATTCTATGCACATTTAAAACCAATAAGCACGTTATTTAGTGGTATTATAAGTAACTACAATTAAAAAACACAAAATGTGAAATTAACAAAGCTCTTTAATATACGTTGAAAAGAATGCAGCCCATGAACTTCTAGACTGAAGTGCAGTACTAACAAGTACTTTTTGTAATCTTTACTCATTCAGTAAAATAAGAAGATTAAGAGTTAGAGTTCAGTGTAGTACTCCCACACTAATTTAAAGTTCCAGCAGTAGTTTAATTGAAGCCATTCGATTTAGTTCAGGATTATTTGTGCTTATTATCAAAATCTATTTAATCCTCAGTTCCCTTTCATAACTGGTTGAAATAAGCCTCACACAAATCAAATGGCTATCGCTGGAACTTTAAATTAATGTACAACGAGAAGAAGACAACTTCATTAAACGAAGGCAACACGAAAATCTGCTCAACACCGGAAGAATTTTGAATGAGAACAAGTTTACTTAGAACTATATTTAATCCTAAGCTTCACTATAACATCCTAGAATTTTGTGTAATCCACGTCATCATGCAAAGCCAATTAATAGGAAAGAAAAAAAAAACATTTTACAGCATCTCAAAATTTACATGTGATCAAGATACTAGACAATCCGCTGAAACCTTCTACATAACTTATTCAAGAAGCAGATCACGTGTGAAGGATGGACAAATCCTGGATAGGAGCTTCCAAGGAGTCTGGTTCAAGGTTGAGCACATTCTAATAAAACTTTCATCTAACTACAGAACCTCGTACTAAAAGTTTGAAAAATTGTACTAATAAAGATATATTAATACATCAAGTTATATAAGAGTTTAGTTTATGATATTTACTCATCACATTTATTCATTTATTTCCAAGCATTTTATCAAGCCATTAAAAATGAAAGCCATTAAAAGCTTGTATCCATCAAATTTATGCAGAAGTAACAAAATGTATAATTATAATAACAATTTTCCCGTAGTTTAAATCATTACAATATACATTGTTTGATCTTCTAAATTTACCATTAGAATACCTTGATAACGAACATTGTTTTTAGCAATAGTGTTCAGATATTAGTAGGATGTATTGTCACTGTTCTTAACTAGTCTTCTTTATTCGGCATTTGTGTTCATGAAATTAAATATTACAATGAGTTTTCGAACATGTTTTTAGCAATAGTGTTCAGATATTAGTAGGATGTATTGTCACTGTTCTTAACTAGTCTTCTTTATTCGGCATTTGTGTTCATGAAATTAAATATTACAATGAGTTTTCGAACATGTTTTTAGCAACTAAGAGCAAAATCATTTAAAGATCAAAATATGAGGTTTGTTGGTTCGTTTAGCACAAAGCTACACAATGGGTTGTCTTTGCTCCGCCCCACAATGGGTATAGAAACCCGAGTTTTAGTGTTGTAAGCACGCAGATTTACCGCCGAGCCGCTGGAAGAGGAAGGCAAAATTGGTTGGTTGTTGTTAAGTGTAAAACTACACAATAAGCTATCTACGTTCTGCTTACCACAGGTATCGAAACTTGATTTATAGAATCGTAAGCCTGCAAACTTACCGCTAAGATACTAGAAAGCAGGAGGGACAAAACACAAGGTATATTATACTTAGTACATCTAATGTATTTCCCCTTAAAGATAAAAAATCAAAAAGTTCAGTAGTTTCAGTGCTTAATTTTGTTTGTTTGTTTATTTTTAGTTAAGCACAGAGTTACACAATCGCTATCTGTACTGTGCCCATCACGAGTATCGAAACCCGGACTTTAGCGTTATAAGACTTCAGACTTACAGCTGACCCACGGTGTGTGTCAGGTGGATGCTTCAGTGCTTCAATCCGCCAAATATTTGTAAGCATCATGCAATATACAGAAATGTTGCACAGTAAATACATAAAGATATTACTGATGTAATGTAAACATCGCTATTCATCTTATTGAAACCCTTTTTGTTTGTTTTTTGCTACGCTAAATTAAAATGTGCACTTGGTAAAAATTAGTCTATGTAGAAATAGGGAAAGAAAACAGATTGTAAATTATACTAATTATTGTCTTATGAAGCAAAAAAAAAGATGGCAGAATGTTCTAAATTATACTAATTATTGTCTTATGAAACAATAAAAGATGGCAGATGTTCTATCTTGTAAACTCACAAACACACATACTGTTTGAATAGACACAGCTAACATTGTTGAGCGCGGAACAGCACTGTTGACCATCTGGTAGACGACGTGTTGGTTGTGTTCGGCCAGCTGGAAACTTTGAGCAATTCCTCCAGTGAGATCTTGCAATACTCTTCCTGTCTGACCCCTCTGTAAGCGTTCGTAGCTTCCGTAGAACCTAAACGTAAACATCATAACTAGAAGATTTAGAACGAGAACTTCCTGTTTGAATACGAACAGCCATTATTTTATGTTTCGGTTGGGTGAGATACCTTTACTTTTGATTATACTGGTCGTTTTACTGTTCAAAACATAACAATTCTAATTAAAGTGATATATTTCCTCATGTATGTCTTATTATCATATTATGTGAACCAGTAATTTGTGTAGAAACTCCTTGAGAAATGAAAATAATGAGAACCATTTTGAAAATTTTTGCTCTTTTTGCTTTTTTTTTTAAAACTCAGATATACTCACAGGAAGAAGACTGTACAGTAAGAAAGAAAGAAAGAAAAGAAACGGAACGTACAAATAATGAAGAAAAAATTGGGTAGGATGAGTAGTAATTTGGGATGAAATAGAATATGGAAAACATGAAGACAAAAGTTGCATAGAAGTTGCAATTATAGAGTGTTGCATATCTATCATGCTCCTGAATTCTGGCTTTTGTTGGTGTATTTATTTATATGTATTGGATGTGTATTTCACAATAAATGTTGAAAATGACATTTTTTATGCTCTCCGTTCGGTATTAACGTCGATCACACTGCATTGTCTCGTTCGATGCATAGCCTTTGTATATATTTTCAGAGAGTTAGGGAGTTTGTTTGTTTGTAGTTAAGCATAAAGCTACACCACGGGTATCGAAACCAGGTTTTTAGCGTTGTAACTCCGCAGCCATACCGCTGTAACACTGGGGGGTCTTTCAAAGAGACCTCTAGCATAGAGTAAAATGGCTGTATTTTTCTTCCAGCTTATTCTTGGTGTATATCTACTCTATTTTCTTCCAGCTTATTCTTGGTGTATATCTACTCTATTTTCTTCCAGCTTATTCTTGGTGTATATCTACTCTATTTTCTTCCAGCTTATTCTTGGTGTATATCTACTCTATTTTCTTCCAGATTATTATAGGTGTATATCTACTCTATTTTCTTCCAGCTTATTCTTGGTGTATATCTACTCTATTTTCTTCCAGCTTATTCTTGGTGTATATCTACTCTATTTTCTTCTTTTTCAAATGTTAAGGGTGACCATTTTCAAGGAAGGTTGTAGTAATGTGTTATTATCTCTTCTTCTTGACATATTCTGTATTATAAATCTTCTCCAGTCTCGAGGCTAGCTAGTCTATGAAGCTTGTAGTTACACAGTTATGGTAGTTTGATTTATAGTCGAAGTATCTATCCGTATCTGTGGGCTTCCTGTAAACACCTGTAGCATATGAAATATATACCTTGGAAACTGTTACTTTTAGGAATGGGAAGTTGTTCTTCTATTGTGAATTGAATCGATGAATATTGTCTGTTCAGGTGGTTCATGAATTCTGGACTCACCCCTATTACCAGACATTCCTAACCTTTACATGGAACATTTCGAAAATAACGCTCTTAAAACAGCTGCTCGAAGATCTAGCTAGGCTTTGGACTAGATATGTTCATCATACATCCGTAATAAAGCCACACACTACAGACAAAATCCAAGAATTCAGAAGCCTCTTAAAAATACAACATCCAACAATACATATACATTCGAACGAGAGGAGAACACCCTTATCTTTGCTAATAAGAAGACCCAAAAACGAAGCTCGCTCCATCTGTAACACGTAGTACTTCACAGGACGTTCGGGAAGATAGTAGCAGGTTGTCATTTGAAACACAGAATGGGAACTAATTAGTATATAGTAATAAAACAAACTACTAATTGAACTTCTGTTAAAATATAGGCTTCTAACGAAGACAATGATTGACATATGACGGCCACAAGCATTTAAATGTAGTGCTACTTCTTTGTTAAATCAAACTAACATTATTTACTTGTTTTTAAAACCAACTTGAATGCACCCTTGATTTTTTGACAAACTAAACAAGTGTACTACTCTTACTTTGCATACGCTTTTTCTAGCAAAGCTATCCAAAACTCCGTAGGATCAGCCGAATGCAAATAGTTAAGGCGCCCTCTGTAGGTTGGAAGTCGATCGTCTACTATTATTTCTACCCATTCTCCAAACTTCCAAAATCGGAAGCGGAAGATGCCGCAGTATCCTTGTCCGAAGCTTTGATCCGAGGGTACTACTCGGTCAAGGAACTTGGGAGTCAACGTGAGACAAGATATGGCTGCAAGTAGACAGCTGTCGCCTGAAACAAACAAATCATGAATAAAAAAAACATAAACCTCTCAAAGTTTACGAAAACAAACAATAAAACTAACTGTTAAGGATATATATAAATATTAAATTCTTTCAACCTTTTCAATACACACTTTGTAATGTTTGTTGATAACATAAATGACACTGTAATGAAGATTTCTCAAATAAATGATGATGATTATCTCTAAAACAACTAACAAGTTATAACACTGGTTTGATTTACTCTGGGTCAACTCATGGTGTAATGAAACAATAGAAATTACAGCGTGTATATATTTCGATGCACACAGATAGAGAGAAATTAATAACTGTGTAAACTCGTTAAGAGACTCTCTAAACTTTTATGTTGTTCAGTGGAGTTAGTATTAAAGTGTTATATTACAGACAAATAGATATGAGTTTGGCAAGTTTAAAGATGGGGATACACAGGTCTTTAGGCACGTTAGTTTCTCTGTTACTTGGTAAAGAAAGTGTGGGCATTGAGTTATATCCGGGGATGTTAAAATACGTAAAATAATACGGTGTTCTGAACGGAGTTTATTATAGAACATCAAGATAAAACATATTAATTACCAAAATCTCCTTGTTCAATATCACATCGTGAGTCACCATCAGACACAAACTTAGGCCTTGTACAGATTTCCTAAAAGTTCAACAAAAATGTTTATTTTAGCAAAAACATACTTTGAGTGTATTCAAATTTACCATTAGAAAATTGACCCAAGATTATTCTAAGTTATTTCACACGAAGTAATTGGTCTCAAATATTGAAAGGAGTAAACATTCTAAACGTTTCGTTAGTTCAAAAGAGATACGACATTTTTATTATTCTTTGCTTAACACATCGCTTGTAAGAGGAAAAGAACAAAAGCCTGGAGAATAAAACAGTATTCGTCAGAAAATATACAGTATTTATATATAAAAACTTACACAAAGACAGTCACACACGATGACATACATATTTAGTAATGGAAATGATTATGCAAGCAGTGAATGAATTAGTATAAAATGCAAATATTGCGGGGTTGATCCCTTTCTATTGTATCAAAATAAGCAGTACCAGAGTACAGTCACATTTCATAGTTAATACTATAATTTGCTGTGATCTAATCAGCATAATACCAATAAATGCAACGTTAAAGTTTTGGCTAGTACAGAATAGATACTCCTTATACGTAAACATTAATAATTTTAGGCATCATATACCATTTCATAGTTGGACAAATCTTTATTTTTCATGCTTTTAAATGTTTTAGTAATGGTCTTACTATATATTTTAGAATGTATTCAGTTGCTTTGTTGAATCTTGGAATTAAGAGAATGAGAGGGTATCGAGTAGAGAATTTTGGTCAATGAATAACAAAGTTCAAACAGTAAAGTTCATTGTTTTTGAATCTATCTTCGCTGAAAACAGAAATATAAGGGACGTGGAAAGAAATGAATTCTCTGAACGCTTCGTTTAGGTCTGAGTTTTGTCTAGGAAAAGAGAAATATGAAGTCTAAAATGAAATGAGAAGTCTAAACAGTGAACAAGTATTACAACTATTTAAAAATGAATTCTAATAATGTTTTAGTACAGCATGCTAGTAAAATCATTTCTTTAACAACAAACTCAAGAAAATTTGGTTAAAACTTAGGTTTAACATTACGAGTGTTTAATACATAGCTGAATTTTAAGGCCCAACAGTCGGCAAAAGACTGTACTTTTAGTTACCACGAAACATTGTTTTTACAGAATTCGCTCATTTATTTCTGTTATCAGCATTTTATTTTTCTTCCTTCGAGAGTTAGTTTTATATTTTCTCCTTTATAAAAGCTAACAGTTCAGAGTAATAATTTACTTCTAATAAATGATAGAAGCTATTTAACATATTTTAACACATTTATTTATGATGTAGCATTATACTTCAAGTTTCTAACTTGTCTGAATTTTAACGTTTTCTAGAGTCAGTGGACAGGTTGTAATTATCCATCGATTACGGTCTGGAAACAGACGCACTCGTTTCGTACCAGTTATAAAAATTAAAACAGTTCTTTTCTACTCAGCACTCACATAAGGCCTCATCCATGTTATCTGAGTGGACGAGGCTTTATTCTTGCCGAAAAGAATTCTGTTGGTTGGAGGAAAGTCAAAATCTTCGAACAGGTGTCCTTGCTCCCGACAGAGCCGCCTGAAGTAGTGGTAGTCATACGAAGCGGTCCCGAGGGCGTCGGCGTTCTGAAACCTCTTCTGGGAAATGATTACCGAATCGGGTTTTTCGGCTTTATCCCCAAATGTCTGACCCATAGTGATAGATGTTTGTGATTGCTTCCCAAAGGGTGAGGGGTACTCCAGGCTACTCCTCTGCCTAGCCCACCACCCCTGTAAATTATGTGTGGAAGCCTCACTTTGATGAACTTCACAGATCCTAAAAAGTAAATGCATAAATACGTGATTTTACTAGTTCATACATCAAAGCTATAAGAAACAGTATACATCCACATAACATGTAGCTGCGTTTTCTTAAAGTGGCCTGTTAAATCTACAATAATAAAAAAAAACCTATTAAAAGCGTTATCAACGATATGATTTCTATAAAGAATGTTTCTATTATTCTATAAGTATATACTTGTATCCAGAACTGTTATGCGGTGTGTACATCGTGAACAAAAATAGACAACATAGTGTTAAAACATAGAAGCCGATATAGTAAAAGTATTTTAAAGTCTGAAGTTGGAAGAATGACTTGTTGAAGTAGAGTTTTATGTTTTAAACATACCAAATATTTTAAAAACTGTAATAGTATAATAGCAGCTAGCCGCTGTTTCGCTAAAATTATCAATTTATCACGTTAGAAAAGTATCAATTGCTGGAATAGATCTTCAAGTTAATTACAACGAAAATACTAAAAACTTCTCATATTTCTTCTAGTAACGCTTGAAAGTAATTTTTCAACCAGTCGGAAAGGTTTCGAACGTTGCCACCTTCAGAGTTCTCAACTTGTGATTTGACAACCGTCATTTTTATTGTAACTGTTTTATTCTAGAAGCTCGAAGAGGTACAGAGTAGCAAGAGAATTGGTTATATTAAATATGCAGCATTGGTTTAGAATAGTTTCCAGTTAATATACAACTCTTCATAGGATGTTTATTTTTTATTAAGTGAGCGAACAACTGGTTGTACAGTGCGTAGTTGTTCAACAATAGCACTGTACGACCAGTTGTTCA
>NW_013667110.1:26033-36043 GCF_000517525.1 Limulus polyphemus
AATATACAACTCTTCATAGGATGTTTATGCACTGTACAACCAGTTGTTCGCTCACTTAATAAAAATATTGTTGAACAACTACGCACTGTACAACCAGTTGTTCGCTCACTTAATAAAAATATTGTTGAACAACTACGCACTGTACGACCATGTGTTCACTCACTTAATACAAATGTTGTTGAAGAACTCACCCTTGTGCTCGGTCGCTAATAGAAAGGTAACTATTTAAGATCATAGTGTTTTACTTTCCATGGTTTAAAGTGTTTGTATCAAGTTCAATACCCAAATTATAATACGAATTAACACTAGATTTTATAGTGATAATACCTATATCACAAATGCGATTCTTTGACTCTGTTGTAAAATGTGTGACATGACCAAAAAGTTAGAAAAAAACAACAACAGAAACTTTACAGAAAATGTCTTATAATTAAGTGTTGTCATGATAGGATAAAAACTGTTTAGGTATTTGGAAATTTAATGGCTGTTGTCATCAAAACGCAAATAATTGAAACTCATTAGAACATAAAAAATATACTTCTAAGAATAAAAACTTGAATCTTCATAGACACAACTAAAAGGAGGTAAAATTTTCAGATAAAAAATAAATATTTTAAGAAAAATGATAAGCAACGAAAACTAATTGAACACTAGCATTAAACCGGTATTTATAACACATTCAGAATATTTTATTGTATTTCGACATCAGCTTCCGTGTAAAATAATATGTTGGATTTATACTTATATGGCTTTCGACTAGAATAAACGAGCATTAATCAATACACCTTAAAACAAGTTCAGGTAAGTTTATATACTCTGTAAGACACCTGAATGTAATGTTCGGGTAACAAAGAGACTGGTCTGAGTGCCGTGAGAGTGAAAAGCAATCCAGGACTCGTGAGCATCGTTTTGGTTCCTTAGAACCCGAAGAAAAAAAAAAGAGTTAAATAATTTTAACTTCACTTATGCTCTTAGCCCATAATTCTAAATTTATTCCCCGTTTTCAATAATAATCTGCTATTTGATAAAATATGGTAATGTTAAGTGAATTCCTCTTTAGTATTCTCGTCTCAGATGAGATGGTGTTGATCGTTCGAAATGAAAAATTGAATAACATTTGAAACTATGTGTTCTCTACGATACTTTGTACATGATTGTTTCAAAACTTCGTTAATGGTTAAAACACTAAGTCACAGTAATGTTTAAAGCTACGAGAAGAGATCGTCGGCTGCCGCTTTCCTGTGGCTTTGCTACGCTTTTATGAGATTGAGTTGCAGTAATTTGGATTGTTTACTTAAACTATGACATGTTTCCAACGATAGGAAGTAAACATTTGCTATGCCACATAATGTCAACGCCCCAAACAATAACAAACCCGGTGGTAAAACTTTCAAAATATGTGGTCGCGTAGACTTAACAATATTGTGTAAAACAACTCTCGGGAAAATTAGTTCCAAGAGCAACCATGATCGGGGTCAATGTCCAAAGAAAATCTTATATGCCCCGGTGTTTAAACCGGTGTTGCATGTTATGAGTTATTAGTTAGACATGTGTGGGACAAAAGTAATTGATCAGTAAATCAAACTTGTAGAGAGTTCAGTGACATCGTAATAATTATTATGATAATTATCGAACTACAGCTATTTTGTATTACAAACGTAATATTCATATATAAAATATTAAACAATTTTATAAAATCGGTTTGAAATTATCATCTACGACAACTATTCCATACATCTTATCTATTTTAAGAGTTCGTTTGTTGTTTACGTAACCTAGTAGCAATTATTTGCTGTTTCATACCCGAAAATAAAAACTAAACTTTTAAACTGAAACAAGGTTAACGAGCGCTCTTAATCATCATAGCAAGTCATGAAACATTATGCTATACTAATATCTTGCCACAGACACTAAGCTTTCTTTCTTTCTTTCTTTATTGTTTTATTTGGGAATGCTTTATTTTTCTTTCTATTCTTGACCTTGTTTCTTCTTGTTTATTTTTATTACTTTGAAATATTTCCCAATTAGTGGTTTCCCATTTACGTCTCTTACTTACTTTTTTTTTGTCTCTATTGGGCTGACTTTGATCTAGTTGTTAGCGTGCCAAACTGATGATCCGTGGATCCAACTTTCGCGTTCCGCCACCACCGAAAAAACAAAAACATTAAAAAAAGCGTTCCTCACTTTTGGGCCGTAGATGCGTTATATGAGTGAGTGTCAAATCCCTCTACTCGATCTGGCAAGAGTAACCCAAGAGTTGGCAGTGGGTGCTGTTGACTAGCTGCCTCCCTATTACGACCTTAAGATTTTCTTTTCTTCTTTGTAATTCCTAGTAGCTTTTCCTCTTTTTTTCTGTTCTATAAGATATTTCCACACACTTATGTTTTATACGTTTTTCTGTTCTATTAGACATTTTTACACACTTATGTTTTATACGTTTTTCTGTTCTATAAGATATTTCCACACACTTATGTTTTATACGTTTTTCTGTTCTATTAGACATTTTTACACACTTATGTTTTATACGTTTTTCTGTTCTATAAGATATTTTCACACACTTATGTTTTATACGTTTTTCTTGTTCTATAAGACATTTCCACACACTTATGTTTCTATACGTTTTTCTGTTCTATTAGACATTTTTACACACTTATGTTTTATACGTTTTCTCATACTTGACACACTTCTCTTTCTTTACTTTCTGCTCGAGTGCATCTATTTATTAACGTATGAAATTGGATATCCGAGGTCTACTCTCGGGCTCGACTCGTGTTACTATCAAACGAGTTTCGCATTTTAGCTGTGTGGGTGAGTTATAAGAGTAGCAATAGATCCTGCTATTCGATTAAGACTGATTTCCTTCTTTCTGGTCCGAAATTCAAAATTAGGTACGCGTATGCCTCAAACATAGGATTCTCTAACGAGGCCATTTGATGTGTTTTATACATAGGGTGTCGTTAAGGTGAACAAAGAAACGACATTTAACTGTGTATACACCCTATCGTGTTCTTTTTCTTTTCTAATACGTTCTTGTCTACCTTCTATTACCTGATAATATTTCTTTTTTTCTTTTAGTCATTCGTCCTAACGCCATTTCCCCTCGTTTTATCTTTATTTGTATTTTGAACCCTTATTGTTTTTTTTATTTTATTTAACCTCTATTTTTCTATATTTAAATTCTTCTATCTGATTTTAATTCTTTACATTTTCTGTTTTTTTTTCAAGTTTCCTTATCTCTACGCTCTTTTTGTTGCCCCATTTTACATCATAGTTATTACAGACGTCGAGTGCCTCGTATAAAAATGATTTTGGAGACTCATCACTTCGTTACAGCTCATGTCGCTGTGTCCGGTCTTACTCTATCTGACGATCGTTCGTCTTGATAATAGCCCTGTAGCATACGTTTCATTGCAAAAGGCTACCTCTTGGGCTCTAGAGTCCAAAGCACACCCATACTCCCTGATTGCTTTCCATAAGTCATGTAGTGTACAGTACAAAAGTTTCCCGGCGCTGTTTTAACAGTACAAACCCTTTTCATTCTCAAGCTGCTTGGTGTATGTGACATCTGAACTGTTATGTTGTGGAAGCAACATGTATACACGTGTCTTGTGTCGCTTTTTCAGACAGAGATCCTTTTTGATTATGTTACGTGATGTTGTCTGGGACACGTTGATAGCTTTTGCTAATGACCTTTGTGTTCATAGATTATTACCTGTTACAAAATAGCACCCACCACCTCAAGCGACCACTTTTAACACAGTAGCGGGTACGACTTGTTGCAAGTCTCCTTCCAGACAGTCATGATGCTCCAAGTTAATTCATAGTCCTTTATTTTCAAATGCAGTTAAGTAGAAGGGGTATCCTTCTCTTGGAAATTTTCAGTTCCCGATCTGAACACGTGTTTACGATTTGAGTAAATGGATATTTTGCGTCGGAAATGGCTGATACATACTTTTCCCAAAAGCTAGTAGTTTTCGGTATCATCACACTACCTATACCAATGCCAAACAGTGTCAAAATGTAGTTCTGATATATGCCACTTCCCGCAACTTCATATTTACTGAGGTTGTCAAAAGACTTGCTTATTTGTAGATTCAAACTCCTTTTAACATAACGTATTCAGCTCTCTATATTTCACTTTCTTTGGCTTCTTCTTTCCCACCAAACTAGCCCTCCACTTTTATCTTTCTTTTATATATCTAATTACTCATAGCTTCTTCCCCCATCCTTCTCTTACAACTCCTACATTTTACGCCTCTACATTTCTTCGTGTATGAGTAACGTACCTGGAATGTAGCTGAACACGTGAAAGAGGGGTCCATGTAATGCGTAGCGCTCACATGAACTACAGTGCATGTGCATGTGATGTGTAACCTATATTAAATGTGGCTTAAATAAACGTCCATGTAACATGTGGCGTACATGAAATATAGTTGAGAAAGACGTCCGTGTAACGTGTAACCAACATGAAATATAGCTGAACATGGCGATTTGGGTACTTATTACTTTCCGTGGTTAATAATTGTGGAAGAACATACTTTTTATTTTACATGGCTAACAACTATGGAAGAACATACTTCTTATTTTGTGTTGTACACAGTTGAGGAAGAACATACTTCTTATTTTGTGTTGTACACAGTTGAGGAAGAACATACTTCTTATTTTCTACAGTTAACCATTATGGAAGAACATACCTCTTGTCTTACCCTTGTTAACAATTGTGGAAGAACATACTTCTTATTTTCCCTTGTTAACAATCGTGGAAGAACATACTTCTTATTTTCCCTTGTTAACAATTGTGGAAGAACATACTTCTTATTTTCCCTTGTTAACAATCGTGGAAGAACATACTTCTTATTTTCCCTTGTTAACAATTGTGGAAGAACATACTTCTTATTTTCTCTTGTTAACAATCGTGGAAGAACATACTTCTTATTTTCCCTTGTTAACAATTGCTTCCATAATTGTTAACAAGGGAAAATAAGAAGTATGTTTTCCACGATTGTTAACATGGGAAAATAAGAAGTATGTTCTTCCATAATGGTTAACTGTAGAAAACAAGAAGTATGTTCTTCCAAACATACTTCTTATTTTCCCTTGTTAACAATCGTGGAAAATATACTTCTTATTTTTCGTGGTAAACAATTGTGGAAGCACGTACTTTGTATTTTCTTTGGTTTATATCTAGAAAGTTATTACGGATGCGAAGTTAATGCGATAAAAAAAAAGAGACTTGTCAGTTAAATGAATGATGTTGAGTTGTTGTTATGGAAGCATAGGAGATAATTCTAGAGTTCTTATACTGGTTTGTATCACCATAAACATCCATCAACCAGTCAAATAAATATCTATCTCTAAGAGCCTCACGATAAGGAGTGTAAAGTGAAATGTATGACGAACAACGGAAAAAAAAAACCATATTAGTTTCATAGTTGTTTCTATACCTTTATTACATATCGAAAAGGTTATTTCTCCCTTGTTACATAATTACATGCAAAATACTTGTTCATAGTTTATGTGCGTCTGAGTGTAATATTTTTAATGAATAATCTTATCGAGACAGCTTTTACAACTCCAGTCAATTGATTTAAGTCTTTCTTTGTCATACTGTACGGTGTAATAACTTCTTAATGGAAAGATATATTATATTAATTATACGTTAAAAGTCTTCGTTGGTTCTCAACTTCTGCGATATCTATAACATATTGTTTATTTATATGACATTTCTCAAATAATTAAAGAAAAAGACTACGATAAAAGTTAAAACTGGATATCCTGGAATTAATTTGAGGCAAAAACAATTGAGTAGTATTATAATTTTAAACCTGTGCGTCAGGATGGGCTACCAAAGATATCCATACCACCACTAAAGATCATTTAAGAAAATTTAAATAATAATAATTATTATGATAAATATAAATAAATAAATAATAACAGTTAATCGATGGTAGTTAAAGTAAATGGTTTTTGTGTTATTAATTCTTACCCTAAAAATCTGGTTAGCAAATGGCTTGGTTGAAACTAATTACAGTTCATTTGCTTAATGTGATTCACACCCTAACATTGTTGTTCACGAAAACTGATGATACATATATCGTCTAGACAAGTACTATATCTGTCGTATCCCACTCGGTTTGTTTCTTCGTTTTCAAGTTAAGCACAAAGCTACATAACGGGCTACATGTGTTCTACCCACCACGAGTATAGAAACCCAGTTTCTAGCGTTGTAAGTCCGCAGACATATCGCTGTGCCACTGGGGAGCATTCCACTCGGCCTGACGAGATCTTGTATTGGCGAGAGGCCTCGCTGGCATTATAAGTAGTAGTTGTATTTAACATATTATCCTTTGCATTTACCGATGGGTTCTTATAATTACACTTGATATCAGTAATTCTTAAATCACTCCACACACACACACATAAAAGGAAGGACTAAGTGCGCATATAGACTTATCCTTTCACAACGTACGTTGACTGTCAACCGGATGTTCCACTTAGTTGAGCATCTATTGTGTAGTATATCGATTTTAGACCCGAACATCATGCATTTTGTACTTCAATTGATACAACTACTACATTTTATAAACAAAATGTAGTAAGTGTTATCTCTAAAGACTGTGCTCTGCTGACTTGTAAGCTTATGAAATGAATGAACGATACACGTGCAAGTACACACACGCGCGTGCGCGCGGCAACCACAGAAATGAAAAAAAAAGAAGAAAACTGAAACCAACGACAACACGAAACCAATTAATGAAAATTTTGCAGCTACGTCTAATGCGAAAGAACTAATATTATAAACAAAATAAGCCCCCTTTCGGCGTTATTTGGTATCACATCAATCATAAGAATGTTGTAATCATGTTAGTCCTATCACATAATCTAACCCTTTCAATCAGACGAAGAGTAATTTTGAAGGAAGAAAACAACATCCTGTTTCTCGTATTTGTTGGAGTATTCTCTCTCAGTCTATAAGAAACAGAAGTAAATTGTTTAGGAATAAATGTTTTTTTTTACTATTAGAATATATATTTAGTATAAATCAAAGAACAAAAATTCAGCTTTCTTTTCCATCGTTTATATCCCAATGTAGAATAAAAGGGTAATTTTGGGATAATTAAAGTGTAATCTGTACCAACATTCCATGTTTCTTATTTAATAAATCTTCTTCAAACACATGTTCGGTATAAAAAACTGACTTCATTTGTTTTCACTATTACGGGCAAAATAGTTGCCTTGGCTTATGATACAGTAAGAAGATTCTAAATAACACCAAAATAAAAAATAAATAAATAAAAGATCGAGCATATTTTACAGGCACAAGTTATCAAGATTTGCTTGCGGCAAATATCATGTTAAGCATCTTCTAAGCTACTGAACCAAAAGGTTCAGCCGTTGATAAGTCCATTCTAAGCCTATAGACACGTTACATCGCCCATATTACGCCTGCTAAAAACTGTTAATTAATGAGCTTTAAAAGCATGACGTGACAGAGCCGTATTAATGTCTTTACAGGATCACTCTGGTAATTTCCCTTAGTTCGCTGCCAATCTGAAAGTTGAGAAGTTATTGACGTGAATGCAATTAAAAAATGAAAATGAAAGAAAAACTGGCAATTTTACAGAAACGATTAGATTTTCTGAAGAGTTAGTTCTCTGGACTTTTCATATAAGGCGTAATCTTTAGGTAATTTAGCAGGAGCTGCTCTGGACTTACGTGGAATACATGATTATTTAACAAAGTATTTTTCCTGCTATTAGGAACCTAGATATGATATCTATTACTATAATAAATGTACTAATAAGATTCACTGGAAATTAAACTATTACTGTTTTGGTGTTTAAAGTAATATTCTCTATAAACCGACGCATAATTTGAAATTAAATTGTTCAGTATTGTTATAAGTATTCAAAAGTATGCACGCTGAAAAGTAAAAGGTATACTATTGTTACTATTTGTCAATTTAATTAATAAAGGCGGTGAAAATAAAACAATGAGATCGTATTTCTTTAAGTTTAATAATTAGTAAGGTCGATAAAGAAAACATAAATCGTGTATTTTGAAGATCTATTATTTGTTTGCTCAATAAAGGCAAAAACAATGAAATTATGTATTTTATATTCAGTGATAATTAAATCGGTAAATGAAGAAACGTAAGTCAATATATTCAAGTTCGATTATAAATTTGATCGATTAAGACAGAACTATGAAGCCATGTATTTGTAAGTTCAATGACTAGTAAGATCGGTTAAGACAGAATATTTAAGCCATTTATATACATATAAAGTTAATGATTAGTATAATGACCAAAAAAGGCAGAAACTTTGAAATTTGTATTTTTAAACTTTAATGCATGAGAGTAATAACGTCGATAAGGTTAGAAAACTTAAGTTGTCCATTTTCAATGATTAGCGAAGTCAATTATTTTTAACTTTCAACAATATTCTATGTCAGTAAAGGATGAAAACGTATGTCATGCATTTGGAAGTTTAATGATTAGTAAGGTCGGTGTTCGTAATGATGAAGTCATGCGCCTTCAGATGAATAAAAAGTTAAAGATATGTGCCTGTGTACATCTGTACGCTATAAAATCTTAATACTTACTTCACGCTTGCTTGTTGTTTCTTTTGTATGATAATTAATATTTAATAATTGCGCCATTTCAAGTTATCTTTACTTTATTTAGCATTACGGTTCGTTGCCACCAGATCCGGATCTGAAAGGCGTGAAATTTGCCGTCATGCTCTGCTATTATCTAAAGGTAAAAATTTAAATTCCGCCTGAAGAGCTTATTTTTGAAAACTCTGAAAGAGGAATTATAGAGATACTTGTTACTTTAAAATAAAAAAGTAGCTTTCAATTTTAGTGTCTCAAGGAATATCAAGGATCTTCCAAATGAAGACTTGGCCGAAATATTTGTGTTTGGGATGATGTGAACAAAATCAAGAGAATTGAATAGCTAATGCTATTTTGATTATCTACAACAGACTCGGATATTGTCTAAACAGGAAGGTGGAAATGGACGTGAAATAAGACTTTGTAAGCCAGATCTGCGATAGAGTTTAAACAGAAAGGCGAAAAGGTATATTAAAGTACTTTATTGAAACTAAATCTAAGATATGGTCTAATAGCAAAGGAGGAGAAGAACGCCCCCCCCAAAAAAAACAACAACAAACAAACAAAAAACAAACTCGATCTGTGATACTGTTTGAAAAATGAGGGTGAGAAAACTCTTAAGTTAAACCCTACAAGTAATCATTTGTCATTCACTCTAAAATAGTCGTTTTAAAAAATCAACCTATGCTACAGTACGTTTGTTTATTTCAGAATTTCGCGCAAAGTTATACAAAGGCTATCTATGCATAGTCGTTCCTAATTTTTAACTGATTTGACCATAATAGAGAAAGGTGAAAAGAAATGTCTAAATTAAACCCTAGAAATTCGTTCTATGATACAGTCTAACATAGGAGTAGAGGAATGTCTGGGTTACATCCTTCAAACTTGCTTTATGATATTGTCTGAAAGATAAATATGGAAAGAACTTCTAAGTTAAGCCACACCAGCTTGATCCGTGATACAACCAAAAAGGGGAAGAAAATACTTCTAAGTTAGATCCTACAAACTCTATCTATGCAGTCTAAAAGGGGAAGAAAATACGTCTAAGTTAGATCCTACAAACTCTATCTATACAGTCTAAAAGGGGAAGAAAATACGTCTAAGTTAGATCCTACAAACTCTATCTATACGGTCTAAAAGGGGATGGAGAGATTTTCGCCAACTCTTGCTTCAAAACTTGGAGTAGATCGCTCTTCGAAGTTGGTTTTTTGGTTGTTTCTTGACTTGCCGGTCGAGTATGACCCAAAGGTTTTCGATGGGGTTCATGTCAGGAGATTGGCTCGGCCAGGGCAACTTCTGGATACCATTTTCTTCCTGCCACTTTTGGGTGTTTTTAGCAGCGTGACACAGTGCTCCATCTTCCTGGAACAACGCTGTGTTATTGTCCACGAAAT
>NW_013667110.1:36517-51890 GCF_000517525.1 Limulus polyphemus
TGGTGAGGCATTCTCCAGGCCCAAATCCTTCCACTGTCCGAATATTAAGCGAATCTTGATTCGTTTGAGAACAATACGGTCTTCCAAAAGTCCCGAAGCTTGGTCATCATATCACTTGCCCACTTCTTTCGTCTGACTATGTTGGCAGGTCTTAATAAGGGCTTCCGTCTAGCTGCTCTGCAACGATAACCCAATCTGTGGAGCATCCGTTGAACAGATTTCGGGCTCATCCCACCAGCTTTGGCAACTTCTGCAGTCGTTAATCTGGGATCCATTTCAATGCTCCTCTTGACAGCCCTTTTTTGTTCTCTCCGATGGACCTGGACGACCCGGACGCTGCTCAGTTGTTTCCAATAAAACATCCAAGTTATTTCGTGTGGGCGAGAGTTGGTCCTATGGTAGAGTCCGGGATTTCAGAGCTTTTTTTTTGATAAACTGGTCCAGAATCCATGCGAAACCATAAAATATTCCCCAAATGTTAATCTATGGGTGCATTATAAGAGTTACAGTCAATCCCTTAGCGTGGATGGCGAATGATTAGGTGCGCTGGCTGGCAGCGTTCCTTCTGGTCAGAAGTTCCAAAATTATGGAATGTAGCAGATAGCTTTGCCATAATTACAAAATAGTTTTTTCGTCACCAAGAAGAAGAAGAAGAATCCACCTGTGCACGAATCCATCAAGTTTTTACTTATATTTGTTTTGTTTTGGTAATAATATTGGTATTATTTCTTTATATATATATATATATATTAATTCACAGGTTAAATTGTCATTGTCTTCATTATTTTATTTTGTTTAATGTAAATTCATAGTTGCTACAATTCAACTAATTTGTTTATCTGAGGAGGAAGAAGGTATACGTTTGTACTTGCTTCATTTCCAATAACTTAATTATCCGAAGATGAAGAAGAACAGCAGTGAGAGGAATATTTGTGGTGAAGCTCTTAGTTACTGTAGTTTAAATAATTTGAGTATCTTAGGTGGAAGAAACATTTGTGGTTAGTTGGTAGTTACTATATTTCCAATAATTTGATTATTCGAAAAGTGAAAAGATACCCAGTGAAAGGAACTTTGGCTGTGAATATAAAACAAGAACTTTTAGATAATGTGAAACTATTTTGTCCGTCGATTTCGAGTATTTAAAGTAATTACATAGTGAATAACTTAAAAGAACAACAAGGAAAATTGATGCCCTGTGAATGAGAAAAATTCTTCATTACAAGAATTGATATACTTAACACTCTCGTAATATTGACGACTTATTTAGTTATTATGATGCATTTGCTGATGTTAGGTTTTATGCTTGGGTAGACTTTAAAATATCCAGTCTGTCAACTGTATTATAAACTTATATGTTTATGACTGGTGACAAATCAATATTTTTTTACACTGAGAAAGTTTGATACACTGTTTTTTATTTACACTTATTGTCTCTTCTTTTTATTTGCAGGTTGTCGCTGCTCATCCAGGACATATTTTGTTCGCAAGTTCTTGTCTGTCTTCCATTAAATTTGTCATTTGTTCCTTGGATAACTATCAATCTTTGTTCCTTTGTTAACTACCCATCTTTGTGCTTTGGATAATTATCCATCTTTTTGCTTTGGATAACTATTCATCTCTATTCTTTGGATAACTATCCACCTTTGTTTCTTGGATAACTAACCATCTCTGTTACTTGGATAATTAACCATCTTTGTGCTTTGAATAACTATTCATCTCTATTCCTTGGATAACTATCCACCTTTGTTTCTTGGATAACTAACCATCTCTGTTACTTGGATAATTAGCCATCTTTGTTACTTTGATAATTAACCATCTTTGTTACTTGGAAAACCATCCATCTTTGATCCTTGGATAACTGTCCATCTTTGTTTCTAATATAATTATTCAGTTTTATTACTTTGATACGTTCTCAGCGTTGTTACTTCCTTAGCTATTCCTTTTATTTCTTTTATTTGTGTGTAGAATTTTGTAACTTGAATAGTTTTAGGTGACACAGGGAAATCTTTTTAGTTTTGAACAACAGTGTGATTGTTCTGTGTACATATAAATAGATAGCCTGTTTATGTTTTTTTCTGCTTTACAATGTTACTACAAAAGAAGTCAAACATTTGTATTATAAAAACATTAGTTAAAAGCCTGATACCCAATGTTCAGGCTTTCAACTAACCCCAACATTGTAAAACTACGAAATACATTTCCCTACTTATTAAATATATAGTGTAGGACAATCATTTTTGCTTTTCGTCTTTGTTTTCACTTCCTAAAAAATTGAAAATTAAAATTGGAGCTATGTAGCTATATTTCTTCTTGTTTTTCAGTTTGAAATATCAGTAAATATACCATACACTCTTCGGATGTAAACTCTGACCACAAAAACATACAGCATAGAATAAACAGAACGTGTGTTAACACACAGACACAGTTTGATGTCATGCTAATGTCTTTCTCAAACTAATTGTTCTTCTTATAGTTAAAGGAGTTAGCAGAAATGCTACAAAAGGTGAGAATGGTGGAGTTAGCTTACAAACACGGGGTGTAACTAACTAGGTATAGGTGGGTGCTGTCGTGTAAATTGTAACCGCAGTCTAATGTGGAATGTGACCTACTCGTGATGTAGTGCTTCCTTATAATGAACAATCGTCCAATTTTTCTGTTCTCTTTTTTTTTTGCCCCTTGGAAACACTCGCTTCTAGGAGATGTAACGTGGACCATCTCTTAAAATTCAAGGGTCTTTGTCGATTAGAAACGTTTAAAATTTGCAATATCACGCCTGTAGTGATGAAACAGGCTTTAATTCCGTTGGTAACTATCAACTTTGGTAAACACCAAAAAGCAGAAGTAACAATTATGCTTATATCCATGTTTGTCACATTTCATTCACATTCAGAAACTAGGCTGATGCTCCCTCTGGTGGGTGTGGAATTTCACGATTCAATGTATGCACATGTAATATCAAAGTCATGGTTTCCAGTGGGTGGAATAACTCGTTGTGAAACTCTGCTTAAGGCCTGAATAACAATTTACTCACAGATTTCAATCCTTAATAATGTTAAACTTTACTCAATGAATATATACATATATATACACGCATTTACACATAGACCCACGCGTACACACACACACACATATATATAAAGTTTACATATGAATATAACTTTATAGGCCATTAACATTATCAGAAATCTGACTGAAATTACTTACTTAATTCACAAACTTCAAAATAAATACGAAACTATTTTGTTATAATAAGAAAATACTTTTAAATGGCAAGAGCATTATTTTAACAGTTCGAAACATATTTTGGTTTTTAATATAAGTCGCATGAAAATAACAGAAAAACATTTATCTTCCGTGCATTTTTAATCTCCAGTAAAATATTTGTGATTGAAAGAAACGTCTAAATCTAGACTTCATGATATGCCTTATCATTCATACTCGCCATCTTCAATCCAATGTTTCTTTTCCTCCGAAATATGTCAGACGTTATTTTTACTTTCATCATTGTTTATTGTTCATTAATAGTGATATATTGTAAAATTCGAATAATCAATCGCTTAGCATTTTCTGTATAATGATTCATTGTATTTCAAAATTGTAATATGACAAACGATCTTGTTTTATTTCTA
Source organism: Limulus polyphemus (assembly GCF_000517525.1). Taxonomy (NCBI): domain Eukaryota; kingdom Metazoa; phylum Arthropoda; class Merostomata; order Xiphosura; family Limulidae; genus Limulus; species Limulus polyphemus. The sequence continues at coordinate 40,147 of NW_013667110.1, forward strand.
TCTCGAATGGAAAGACGTCTTTCAAAATCCGTATGTTTGTGTACAACAACAAGAGCAACGTGACAACGTTTATTCGAGTTTAGTTGTTTAATATGTTTGACTTTTACGTCGTTGAGGATCAGTCTTCATTTTATTTTAGCGATTCTAAATAACCACACATCCTGCTAGTTAACGTGTCGGACTGCGGATCGGAAGTTCAAGGCTTGAACCGCGAGGCCGCTAAGAACGGTTTGTACTACGAGCTGTGGCTACAATATGAAAGTGTTGTTCAATTCCATTATTTTACTCCAGGAGCAGCACAAAATTCTTGTGGCGGTGGGTTCTACTGACTGGCTTTCCTTCCTCCGGTCAGTATCTAAAAATTGAAGACGACTGTACTTGGATTCTCTGATCTAGCCGTTTAACTACTTGTTGCTAAGATACCATTCAGGTTGAAAATACTAATACTAATATCGATCACATAAAGCGAGTGAGTACATTAACATTCTGAAAAATCAACATATGGAAGGATATATTAATGATTTTCCTAACTTTCAAATTACTGACTTGTTTTATACTAGTGGGGTCCGCATGTATCATATTGAATAATTCTACGTTATTTACCGCTATGCCACTCTGGCTAAAGAAATTGGGAGAAGTCAGTAATTTTTTACGCAAAATACTTAGGAGATCAAAGCACTAATTAGTGGAATTTATTGCAATACTGATAGTACTTTTGTTTAACTTTTAGCTAACTCACATGTTGTTAGAAACCCTGTGACAAGCATTTTGGCACATAAATATATTAGAGAAACAAATATGATGCTTATGAGCGTATCAGTAAATTCTAGGATTAAATAATGTAAAGGTTAATCCAATAGCTCTTTGCTCTTACCCCTTCTATCTTCCACCTTCTTCATTTAATTATAAAGTTCATCAGATGCTTCTTTACCGTTTAAAGTTTTAAAGATCCAAGCCGACGATATTCTAATTGTTAAGGTGTGACATGACATCACAGTAAGAGCTGATGATAAATTTGATCATATCGTTCTTTATTAGCCCAGTAGTGGTTTTCAGTATAAAGGGGTACGTCTAACGAGGCTCTTAAAACATCACCATAGGTATTACTCTATAGAATAGTTTCAAATGTCACCATTTCCCGCTTACAGGTTGCTTTTTTTTAGAGAAATTTCTAACTCTAGATAAAGGGTACCATCATTACAAAAGCTTTAAAAAAGCATTTTCTTTTGAACAATTACCTTACTTTTTCAGTTTATTTTACTTTCGAGAAGAGCTGGGCATAGCGTGTCCGTATTGTGATTCCAAAGGTTTATAGTTCGCGTTCCGTTGCCCCAAAACGCACTCTGCACTTCAGGACTGTGGGTGCGATATATGAATAAATATTGAATAAGAGTAGTCAGCAGCAGCGGGTGTTGTTGGCTAGCTGTCTTCCCTCTCGTCAATCGTTTCAAAATTATGGACGGCTAAACGTACAGATAGCTCCTGTGTACCTTTTTGGGAAAATTGAAAAATACGCAAGCAAACTTAGTTTATATGTATTCTATATATTCATACGCTTAACAGGACAATATCTGCTTTAGCCATGTTTTACCTATTAGTCTATGAGCATGAAAATTGAGTTTTGGTTCCCCATGTTTCATACTTGTGCGACTGTCTGCTATCACTTGTGAAAATAAAACAGGTCATAAATGTGAGCATATTAATACCCCAGGTTATAACATGAGAACACATTACTACTGTGACAAATTTATTATTATATATTTATTTTAATATCGATGTTTGTTTACATTAATTTATATTTAGAAATGTACATAACTTATACTGTTAAATATGTATTTCGAAACTCCCGCCTATTCTCTAAATTTGTAGAAGATTCTCGAGTGTAAAAATCAGCAATATATGTGTGTACGTAAACGCTAGCGTTAGCGTCAGTATTGTTACGTAAAACTGAAATTTCGAGAAACTCTCCACATGCCTATAAATATAGCCAACGCGCCGCGCCAAAAAGCAGTATCTAATATTGGTTTGCTACAATTGTGATTAACGCTTATTAATCGATAAACTTCAGATATTTGACCAGAAACAGTTATAAATGTCGAACACTATAAACCATTTAACTTCAGTGGATTCACATCAGACATTAGTACTTTTACGAAGACATTATATAACTTCAGCGGTAAAAAACTCAAGCTTGATCTGTAATTGGCGTGTGATCAGCTAGCTAGATCCTTATGAAGTGAGTTGTACCTACGTCAATTCGAAATTAACTCGCTCATCGTGAACCCTAGATAAGATATCAACGAAGTTCCAGACTAGAAAAAAGACTTTATATTGCTTGTAAGTTTGTAAAACTTTTGTATATAAATCATTGTTTGTAATAACTATTTGTAATAATCATTATTGTAAATTGTATTATTGTTTGTGTATTAAAATATATTTGTATATAAAAAAAGAAAATTGTGTGTATCAATCTTGTTGGCAAATATCATATATATTGGATATATATCGGCATATATTTAACTACTAAGTTTAAATTATCATTTAGCTCAGTTTTAGTCTATTCAAAATTGTAATACGTAGCACTACCCTATCTTATGACAAAGGAACACTTCATCGTATTACATGGGAACACATTGTTACTCATCTTACGACATGAGAACACTTTATTACTCCATCTCATGAGCTTGTTTGTTTGTTTGTTTGTAATTAAGCACAAAGCTACACAATGGGCTATCTGTGCTCTGCCCACCACGGGTATCAAAACCCGGATTCTAGCGTTGCAACCATCTCATGAGATGAGAACACATTACTTCTCCATTTTATTACATGGGAACACATTACTACTCCATCTTATTACATTGAAACGCTTTAATACACCACCCTATTACATAGGAACACATTAGTACATCATCTTTTTTACATGGTAACTCTTTACTACTCCATCTTATAAGTGACCTAATAGATTTGCAGATAGTTGCTGAGTTTACCACAAGAGAATCGTATACTTTGGAGTTTCTTTCCGGCTATCACTAAAATATATCACAGCATGAGCACAAAACGAAGCATATGAGGGGACGCCATGTACAGAGATTATATTGGGAGTTATCGCTTACTGTAGCGTTTGTCTCTTTTTATCCCCGTTCCTCGTGCGAGTAAATTAGGCAGAAAATAAGACGGTCAGTGGAGCTTTAATTGTGTGTTATAATCACGATTTTCTTCAGCCAACCATTGTTATCGTTTACTTGATTACTTCACGAAAATTGGTTGGAGAAAATTAGTTATGGTTCTAACTTTCAGCTTGTTGACCCATAGTGATGACAACGACTCAACGCGTGTTATTTTTATTTTTTTTTGAAGTCGCTGATCTTGAATGGATAAAGAGTGCTTATTGGTTCTTTAAGATGACAAATCAGCACTGATTTAATATCATTTTGGCTCAGGGATGGATGCAAAACAATATTTATATTCAGAGGAAACAAATGTTATAGAGTTCACACAATTCACTAAACTAGATAATCTTTTGTATTTCGTGTCAACGGTGTTCCGCATGACGATGTTAAACGAGTTCACCTGGCATATCATAATTGAAAGTTTGTTGAACGTAGTCAGAGTCTCTAAAATAAAGAGTAATACACTCTGTGCATTTGAAAACAAAACTTACCAGTCCGCTGTTTATGTTTGTTAGTACAAGACTGATAATTTGAAACAAAATTTACTGGTTGACCGTGACTCTTTGTTCGTACAAGAATGATTATTCGAAAATAAACCTCACTAGTCGACATTTTGTGTTTATTCGTGTCTGGCGAGGCCTAGTGGTTAGGAGACTCGACTCACACTCTGCAGGCCGCGGGATCGAATCCAATCACCGAACATGCTCATCATTTCAGCCACGGGAAATTATAAAATGACAGTCAATCCCACTACCCGACTAGAGTAGCCCAAGAGTTGGGGATGGGTGTTGATTAGCTGCCTTCCCTCTGGTCTTTATCTTCCAAGCTAGGCAGGGCTAACTCAGACAGCCCTCGAATAGCTTTGCACGAAATTCGACAAAACAAAAATTTCCCCTTGACTTTGTTTAACGCCAGCTGGATTTTTTTTTCTAGTTAGAAGCGAGATATATTGTGTTGACTGTGTTCTTGTGTTAGTAGTGCTGTCCAATCAGAAGTGAGGTATATTGTGTAGACTCATTAGCTTATAAAACATTGATTCATTTTCAGGTTGAAGTGCTGAGTTTGATTAGGTAGTGTCAAAAAACACAGTATGATTAGGCAGTGTCAAACAAAGTGAATACTTCTTTTAGTTTTTGTTTGTTTGAATTTATGCACAAAGCTACACAATGGACTATCTGTGCTTTGTCCACCACGGGTATCGAATCTCGGTTTCTAGCATTGTAATTCCACAGACATGCCGCTGTGCCACTGGGGGCACTTCTTTTAGGGCTTAATGTTTTGAAATACACATATATATATATATATCTAAACAAATATATTAGTTTCCTAAGAAGCAAAGAGATTTCAGGGTGCTGCAGATATTTGAATATCTTTATAATTGTTAAGTGAGTGACTTTAAAGAACTTATTGGAAAGTGTATGCCAATAGTCTCTATTAAAAAGATAAGAAGTGGGTAGAATAGGAGACAATCTTATTTATGATATGGCGACGTTCGGAAAGTAAGTAGCAGTTATATTGTTACTGCCCATTTTTATAACTGAAATGACATTTTCTAAGCCATAAGAACGTTTATAAAGCACTGAGAATATGTACCGAAATTTATCTTCATATAATAGGTCTAGCGTTAAATTTACAGCAGAACAAAAGACAAAATAAACCATCTCTAATGACCAATAGATGGCTCTGCACTACTTCTACGAACAAAAAGTTATTACGCCGTAAGAAAAAATTTGATATAATACACAGTCATCCGTTATGATGTATAAACGTAGCTAGAAATGCTAATGAAGTTTAAACTCTTTATTCATCCGCAACTTGTGTGTTACCTGTTGCTCGAAACTATCTAACTGATGTATTCAGAATTAGATTTACAAAGAAAAATATACGTTTACGAAACGAATTAAAACACTTAAATACGGCAGGGTGTATGGACGTATATTATTCGGTATCAGTTATAGAATTATATATGACCTATATAGTGGTAACAGAAATACATAAAAGTAAATACAACATTTACATGATTTATATCAAAGAATACCTTCACGTTTTTTGTGTTGAGTGATACAAACCCATGCGAAAATTGAGGTTAAACTTCTTCTTTTTCAAGACTCCTTGCCAGTAAATTCTTAAATAGAATTTATTGTTTCTTTTTCTTTTACAAATTACGACGTGGCGAGTTTTACGTTTGAAGAAAAAATACGATATATATTATTAACAGATTGCTGTATTACAAAATAAAATAAGAATATAAGAACAGAAGGAAAGCTGGTATGTCATAATACCACATCTATTGTGGTATCATTAAAAAGAAGTAAGCTTGCTACCTTATGGATCTTTTTTAATCAATAAACTGGAATTCCTTCATAAATTCAGAATCAAGAACGTATAACGGATAAAAGAAACATTAATATATATATTTTTAATATCACATTATTGGATCGTATAAGTACAAGACTTTCCGCCTCCTCTATTGCAATCAACGACATTTTTCAAAATGTTGCGCAATGCGACACAAGGGCTTTCTGAGCAAAGTCATCCATAATTTTGGACCGACAAATTATAGGAAAGGCAGCTAGTCAACAGCACCCACTGATAACTTTTGGGTTATGCTTTTCTAGATCAGCTTTTCCTAAAGTGGGAGCTGCGGCCTCCCTGGGGACCGCTAAAAAATGAGTAAAAAACAAATATGCGGTATTAATGTTAATTCTAAATAAACAATAAGCTGATAAACGTTATGTTGAATTAATTAAATGATACAGTATGTCCAAAGGAGATGTTATTGTTTTTACTACGGCTCTGTTTTTCAATCACCATGCTAAAGTTATAGGGTTGGGGGGGGGGGGCTCAAAATTATGTTTTTCACATGAAGGGAGTCTCAAACTAAAAAAGTTTCGGAACCACTGGTCTAGATGAATAGTGAGGTCTGAACGTTATTCTTATATATAGACCATTAATGACCCCAAAGTACGAACGCCGTTCAGCGACAAGGGGATGTGAACCACAAATCCTCAAATTCACAGTCTGAGCACATTAACTACCAGGTCACGCCCTGCATCAAGCATCGAGTCTCACCTGTATACACGCTCCTGTGTGAGAGAAGACTTCCTGGAAGTGTATTGGAGAACAACTATTTCTATGGTTTTATTTAGCACTGAATCCTATTTACATTTTCCAAACCTCAGAACAGAAACGGTACCTATTTCACTGAAAGTAATATCAATAGATTCTAATTCTCCGTGCGGTAAGTCTTCGGATTTACAACGCTAAAACCAGAGGTACGATTCCCCTCGGTGGACACAGCAGATAGCCCTAAATCTTAGATAATACTAATTATTCGTAGGGAATTAAGCCTATCTATGGTTAAAAGTAATAATTTATCAATTATTACCACGACAGTAATATTTATCAATAATTATCAACGAATATCACGAAAGTAATAGTTTATTAATAATTACCAACGACTACCACGAAAGCAATAGTTTATTATCAATAATTATCAACGATTACCACGAAAATAATAGTTTATTATCAATAATTATCAACGATTACCACGAAAATAATAGTTTATTATCAATAATTATCAACGATTACCACGAAAATAATAGTTTATCAATAATTATCAACGATTACCACGAAAATAATAGTTTATTATCAGTAATTATCAACGATTACCACGAAAATAATAGTTTATCAATAATTATCAACGATTACCACGAAAATAATAGTTTATCAATAATTATCAACGATTATCACGAAAGTAATAGTTTATCGATAATTATTAACGATTACCACGAAAGTAATGGTTTATAATAATTATCAACGATTACCACGAAAATAATAGTTTATCAATAATTATCAACGATTATCACGAAATAATAGTTTATCAATAATTATCAACGATTATCACGAAAGTAATAGTTTATTAATAATTATCAACGATTACCACGAAAATAATAGTTTATCAATAATTATCAACGATTATCACGAAAATAATAGTTTATCAATAATTATCAACGATTATCACGAAAGTAATAGTTTATCAATAATTATCAACGATTACCACGAAAGTAATAGTTTATCGATAATTATTAACGATTAACACGAAAGTAATAGTTTATCAATAATTATCAGTAATTTCAAATAGAAATAAGAATAAAGTAGCTCTTGATTTTACGACTCAGAAAATAACTCTTCATCTGTAGTTTGTGTCACAATACGCTTTTTTGTCTATGATTGCTGTCTTCCGACTGTTTGTTAAATGAAGCGACTCTATTTGAGTTATCTGTGTAGAAACATTTGGGAATATAAGAAAGCAAACGTATAGAAACAATCTATACACTTAGATTAACTCGTGTTATAGATGAAACACTAGATAAAACTGCAACAAATATATGTATCTATCTACTATAACATACTATTTCGAGTTACTTATCTCAAAGACTGAGCAAATTTTACCAGATAACCACCTGAATATTTTATTTTACAACTAAGATTTAAGTCTTTCTCATGTATTACCAATCCAAACTAGGTTTAACGCTTCCATTTCGACGTTGAGAAAAAAAAAGGAAATTCAGTTGTATAAAAGCGGTAAATAAACTAAAATAATTATTTAATTTACGGTTAACTACACGTAAATATTCTAAATACTTATCTATTACCTTTACATTACGTCATGTATTCCTATTGCATGCTTCTACACGAATAAAGTGCTTGGATTTGTTTTTTTATTTGAAAACATCTATGTCAAGGCTATTCTTTCATGGGAGGTTTTTTTTAATTACAAAGGTGGTATAAGAACTGGCAACTTTCACTGTCTTTTCAAGGCTGACCCACGCGGCGAGAATTATAGTTGTCATAGAAACCTATCCTCGAGCACGCCTTCTTCGTGATATACCATCAAACACAGCATCATAAGTTCATCCGCACTGTTTGTGCAAAAGTTACAAAATTAAAAGCTGTTTGTATACCTAACATAAAGGTTTAATGACAGAGCAGTGTAGAAGAATGTTGAATTTTTGTTATCTAACACAAGGGCTTACTGACAGAACAGTGTAGAAGCATGTTGAACTGCTTATTATCTTCTACAACATTCTGTCAGTAAGTTCTTATGTTAGAATGTTGAACTGTTTGTTATCTAACACAAGAGCTTACTGACAGAACAGAGTAGAAGCATGTTGAACTGTTATCTATCACAAGAGCTTACAGACAGAATGTTATAGAAGCATGTTCAACTGTTTGTTATCTATCATAAGAGCTTACTGACAGAATGTTGTAAAAGAATGTTCAACTGTTTGTTATCTATCATAAGAGCTTACTGACAGAATGTTGTAAAAGAATGTTCAACTGTTTGTTATCTAACATAAGAGCTTACTGACAGAACAGTGTAGAAGAATGTTGAACTGTTTGTTATCTATCACACGAGCTTACTGACAGAATGTTATAGAAGCATGTTCAACTGTTTGTTATCTATCATAAGAGCTTACAGACAGAATGTTGTAGAAGAATGTTGAACTGTTTGTTATCTAACTCAAGACTTTGCTCTCAGATTAGTGTAGAATATAGTATAACGAGTGATTACCTAGTGTAATGTTAAGAATTAAGACCCAAAAATAAATGTTATATTAAATACTGCGGCACAAAATGTGCAATATCAAAAATAAAACAAAATATATGTAATGCATGTGTTAAACATGGAAGCTTAAAAGTTTAGTACTGTTAAACATTAAAGTGCATAAAACGTAACGTTACACATCAGGGAAGTAAGAAATGTAACGTAATGTTAGACACTGAAGCAAACAATTTATCAGCTACCTGTGACAAATGATCTACCTTGATGTCTGTGTATGATAATTAATCTTATTTTCAAGCAACGTCTCTCCATCTGCAACTTATGTTTACCATCCACAAACGATCTTAACTTAGAGAAACATGTATATATTCCTAACGATAAATCAATATGAACCGCATTCACAAAATTTCTTGTAATCACGACAGAGAGATCTACATTTCTCTTTAACCTGATAACATTGACTACGTATACTAGTTGTTTCATATAGTTCGACAATATAAGAATAACGAAAGACTTACCCATCTTAAATTTTTTAGCTCATTTCTTTAAATGGTATTCAGAAAGATTTACCTGCCGTATTTGTCTCCGTCTTTAGTTGTATTCGGAATCTTCGTCTTCAACTATTTGTTTTCTTGTTTTCGTGTCATGCGTATGGTTCTGATAGCGCTTTTTTTCTCTCTTTTTTTTTTGTTCACAAGTGAGTGGTTGATTTGATATCAGGACAACTCTGTAGTCGGATCTTCGGATTGCACGGTATCACGAGATGCGAAGAGCGGAAGTTCAAACGAACAAACGTCGTCTTCTCTAACTCGGGAGAAAGTTTTGCCAGGTGAGAACGTTCATGCTTGACAACTTTCTGTCGTCTGTTTTATTCTCTTGACCATATTTTCTTCTACCTTACCTAGCATGTTTCGGGAACCAGTTTGACGGCGGCCAGTTGCCGTATATAGAGCCATTTGAGGGTCTCAGTTCAGCCCCACCTAGTTTTTATTTCGAATCAGCTCATTCGCCAAGTGGCGCTGCGTTCGCTTTTACCAATTTCAGCCCCACTAGAGACGTCTGTGGATGTAAGAGTTGGGTTGACTCACCCAACCATGAATATCTGGCGTGACTACTTGATTCAAGGGCTCTCTCAAGAAACTCAGAAACGCGTGTCGAAACGTTGCGAAACGGATTTTTAAGAAAGAAAAAGGTGTTTGAATAAATTCAATCAAAGCCGTGGTGGAGAATAATGTTTTTTTTTCAGAAATATGCGAATGTGTGCACGACTTCACACCTTCATGCACATCGTACACCTACACATAAATTTACTTATACGAACAGTTAGATACCTAGATAAACAGCTGTTTCTGACTGCATAACAATATTTACTAGGATTTCCTATTTTCTCCTTTCTAGAGTCATTAGACATGCTAGGGGCGTAGTAGGTGTTTTTTTTTTAGATTACTTGTTTGTTTGGAAGGTTTGAATTTCGCGCAAAGCTACACGAGGGCTATCTGCGCTAGCCGTCCCTAATTTAGCTGTGAAAGACTAAAGGGAAGGCAGCTAGTCATCACCGCCCACGGCCAACTCTTGGGCTACTCTTTTACCAACGAATAGTGGGATTGCTACTTTTTACTCTTATTGCTCAATACAGTATAAAATTAATAAAAGTGAGTGTAACAATTTTACATTTTTGTAGTAGTTCCAATTTGTGAAAATAGATGGCACTAAATATTACTATAAAAATCATTACGTCTGAAGAAAAGGTCGAAAAATTAGACCTAATAAAATTACCTTCTTGAGGATTTTCTTCATAACTGTTTATTCGTTTGTAGTTAAACACAAAATTACACAACGAGCTACCTGTGCTGCCCCACCACAGATATTGAAACCCGAATAATAGCGTTATAAGTCGGCAGACTTACCGCTGTGTCACTGGGGTCAAAAGTAATGATGCCATCATCACGCGGTATTCTCAGGTGGTCATCCTCTAAAGTACTAATCGGGCCTAACATTGTGTGTCTGCGGAGATTGGACAAGACCAAGATTTTTTCAATGTATTATGAACGATGGCGCTCCGTAGCTATGTCTGAAACTCGTTGTGGACAACAAATAACAGCCGAAACTGTTTTTTTTATTCGAATGAATATTATGATTTAAGAATATTAAGTTTAAAGCCGTTTCGCAGTAACGTGCATAGGACATTAAAAGGGCAGCGGCTCATTGCCAAAAAAGGGGCAATTTTCAAGCATCATAAGGCAAGTCTTGTTATTTAAGGGGTATTAGGGGAGAATATGGTTTTGTTTGTTTGTCTGTTTATTTTGAATTTCGCGCAAAGCTACACGAGGGCTATCTGCGCTAGCCGTCCCTCATTTAACAGTGTAAAACTAGAGGGAAGGCAGCTAGTCATCACCACCCACCGCCAACTCTTGGGCTACTCTTTTACCAACGAATAGTGGGATTGACCGCACATTATAACGCCCCCACGGCTGAAAGAGCGAGCATGCGAACCGCGACCCTCAGATTGCGAGTCGAGTGCCCTAACCACCTGGCCACGCCGGGTCGTGAGAATATGGGAACTATGGATTGCCTTTGGTACACATAGGTAGAGAGCCATGAGACATAGGTAGAGAGCCATGAGAAAGAAACAGATCCTCCTTTATTCCTATTTAATCGGTCTTACAAACATTTTTAAAATGTAAAACTAAACATTGAATTCTTGCGTATTAACACTTAATAGCATATCGCAATTATTTTTTGCTCTAAAGACCTACAAGATCATTCATTTTAAAGCTGAAATATTTTTTTCCCCTAATTAGCAGCAAACTAGGTGCGGAAAATGAGGCGTGTCTTTTAGTAGTGTGGATATTTTTGTTTTTACTGAAAAAAAAGGGTACTTTTGGGACATAAGAAAATGAAAGCAAGGGCTTCAGCCCACTCAGCCCCAGTGCACATAACTGACGTTCCAACTTATTCATCTTAAACATTGACTAACAATTAGTCTACCACTGGGAAAGTTGTGT
>NW_013667110.1:52890-66171 GCF_000517525.1 Limulus polyphemus
ACGGTGATAATCTTGTTTTCTTGTGCCCAATAATGCATACTTTCATTTGATAAACACGTTTAGATTGAATGGTAATTTATAATCAGTCACAAGAACGTCGAATCTGAATCACTTGAAAAAAACACGGGGGTGCTTAACTTTTTTCCAGGTGTATATGTTAAGGAATTGTCAAAAACATTAAGATTTACGTTTAGCAAAATACTTTTATTTTTTTAAGTTAAGCGTCTACATATTAAGAATTATTTGTTTTTCGTTGATACAGTCAGTAATTCGTTATAGAATTTTAATAAGTGGGAGAGATTTATCCAACTACACTAAAGCCAATCGTTTCATAACAGAATGTTATAATAAAAAATTATTATATCATATAATAATAAAAATGAAAGACCTTACAAAAGGTATATTGTATTAAGAATATTTTCCGTGAGTTATTTTTTTGTTTGTTTTAGAGTAGAGCCACACAATGGACTACGTGCGTTTTGTCTATCACGTGAAATAGAACCCTGGATTTTTGTGATGTAAGTCGTAAAACCACTGCTGACCCACCGAGGGACGCAATCTATTTATTAATTGTTTGTTTGTTTTTGAATATTTCGCGCAAAGCTACACGAGGGCTATCTGCGCTAGCCGTCCCCAATTTAGCAGTGTAAGACTAGAGGGAAGGCAGCTAGTCATCACCACCCACCGCCAACTCTTGGGCTACTCTTTTACCAACGAATAGTAGGACTGACCGTCACATTATAACGCCCCCACGGCTTAAAGAGCGAGCATGTTTGGCGGGACGGGGATTCGAACCCGCGACCCTCAGATTGCGAGTCGAGTGCCCTAACCACCTGGCCATGCTGGGCCCATTAAGTCAGACATCATGTTTGTGAATGTTATGTAACATTACTAGTTATCATTATTAAGTCAGACAGCTTATTTGTGGATATTATGTAACATTACTAGTTATCAGTATTAAGTCAGACACCATATTTGTGAATATTATGTAACATTATTACTTATCAGTATTAAGTCAGACATATTTGTGAATATGATGTAACATTATTACTTATCAGTATTAAGTCAGACATATTTGTGAATATGATGTAACATTACTACTTATCAGTATAATAAGTCTGTTTCGATCGTGCTACGCTCGCATTTCACTTTCTTTTCTTATGTCCATCAACTTTATTTAGATTATACTTATTTCTATCAGAAATGAACTCATACCAATGTAAGCATAACAAATTGTTGTTTATTACTGATAATAAATGACACATATATTTAGAAATAAGTCTTGTTTCTTATGGACAACATTACTTTTTTCCCTGGTCTCTCTCGGTTTTATTCGTTCTCTCTCACATCTTCCGCTCTCTTCTCTTTCATTTTTCGCTGAGCTCCTATTTTTTATATTCCTTCCTTAAGCCCACGTCGAACCATCCCGATTTTCTGACCTTACACTATCTCCTGTATATCGGATTATAACGTTTCATAATCTAGGAGGTCTTGCAGTCTCCATACCGGCTTGACTTAGAAAGGCGGCTGCTATATCAGCTCACTCCTATCATTTTGTAATGACACAGAGTCCTGTAATCCCATTATGTTACCTTACATCTAACTGTATAGCACATTACATCCTTCTTTTTCTGAATACATTCAACAATATTTATTGGATTCAATCTCGGCTGGGTTTCTTTCTAGCCTTGATGTTATTCGGGACTCCGGCGTATTATCACATCTTCTTTAGCTCGTTTAACCACTCACAATTTCCGATCAAAGATAGAAAATCATCTATTGTGATTCCTATCTCAGTTAAGACTTCATGTATTTCACCATTTCTTCCAATTGCTACTACAGTTTATACCCAATTTCTTACATTTATTTACGAACTGACTTTTTGTCAGTGATTTCCAGTTCTCATCCGTGATAGTGGTAATTCTCTACTTTTAAACAATTAACCACACAATTTACAACTAGTAAGAATTAAGTAAACCAATATCAAAATCAAATCAAACAAGATAAAAACAAAAAAGAAATTTACTCTATTTTCTGACTTCACTGCTTCATCAAGTTAACTTTCCTTCTCGGTTTGTCTTGATATGGTTCTAACTTGAAACTATTCTTTCGTTGTTGAGTTTTGATTCCTAATGAACTTGTGAATCCCACTTCTGACACTACTTTGTTACGACTGTCCTATACTCGCACTTCGCTTTCCCTTCTTATTCCATCAAATTTATTTAGATTGTACTTATTCCTATCAGAAATTGACTCATACCAATATAAACATAAACAATTGCTGTTTATTACCAGTAATAAATAACACATAGATTTGAACATAGGTTTTGTTTTTCACTGGCAGCATTTTCCATTCTTGCTTCGCCTCTATTGGTTTACTCATTCTCTCTCACATTTTCCAGTCTCTTCTCTTTCTTTTTTCGCTGAAAGTCTGTCTTTCATATTCTTTTCTTAAACCCCCACCAAACTGATCCATTTCTTTTTGACCTTGCACCTGTTTCCTATATATCGGATTATAACATTTCATAACTATAGAGGTCTTGTAGCCTCCATAGCTGCTGACTTAGCAAGGCTGTTGTTATACCTGCCCACTCCAATAGTTTTCTAATGACTTAGAGTATTGCAATCCCCTAACTCCTTAGAAATATACTAAAAGCTGGAAGCTTTCTCATATTCTTTCAACTTCAATTGATGTTACTTTACATCTAAATTCATAACAAATCCCAACATTCTGTGATTATGACGTAATAATATTCGATATTAAGGAAAGTGCAATTTTTAAGACAGTATGGAGGGTCTTGCCATTTTTTGCTTGGTTTCTGTTTTTTGTTAAGCGCAAAGCTCTGACCGCCATGGGCATAAAAACTGGTTTTCAACGTCGTAAGCCTTCAGACTTAACACTGTGCCATCGGTAGTCTTGCCACTGTTCTAAACGAAATTGATTTTGTTTCTAAGAGCTATATGTATTGACTGATTTTGTAGTTCATAGAGAAATTTCTGGCGCCGGCTTCTGGTTTTGTTGTTTTCGTGTTTTGGAAATGAGGCTTAAACGATTCAAAAGACATGGTAATGAAAGGTGATTATTCAAAGTCTATTTGGTCAGATTCCATTTATCCCTATAAACTACAATTCATTTTATAGATTTTCTCCTCTTTGACAGAGATAATCATTTCAGTTTACATATTTGTTTTATTAAAGTACAAAATATTGGACAAGAAGTGCATTACCGGATACATTGCTATACCAAAAAAATATTATAATTCCGATCGATAAAACTGAATTTATTTTCTAAAAGTGTATAATAAATTTCATTTGGATAGTTTTATGACATAAGCCAATGGTGGTTAAACAGTGGTTGTACGTGAGACAAACGTATTCATTGAGCCTAGGGCGTTATTTTTTTTTTCAACTATGAATTTTGTTATCTTGTGTTATTCATATATACTTCATACGTGACTGTACCTAATAATAGCGACGAAAGGCTGCTGCTTGTTTTAAACATCAAGTAGTAATTCAAACAGTGTATGAGTTAGTACAGTAAATGACCTGTTGTACTGTATAAGTTTCTATTGAATATTATCGTATTATTATAATACCGTACAGGTTTTTGTACGTTTCCCGCAATTATGATTATCTAATATGAATTCACATCAGGCTAGGAAATCATATAAACAAATACATGGTCAAAAGCTAGTTTTATTAGTTACAGATTCATATATTATTTACGGAGTTGAAAAAAAGGCAGCGTTTTGGTGAGTAACTTTTTTTTTTACTGCGGCAATCACTCGGTAATCACTATATATGATATAGCGAGGTAAAAATGTAAAATGTTCAGACTGCCGTCTGTACGATTTTATATGTAATTGTTATTTGAAGATTGGTTATGTTATGTTCGCATATTATAGATAATATTTTCTAATATATTAAATCCTTCTTATCATCAACCTTTCGTGTTAATTGCTTTTTAGTTTATCCAGATTTTAGCTTCAACATTTATTAGTTATCTTTACTTAGCCCACCAATAGCTCAGCGGTAAATCTGTGGGCTTATAACGTTAAGCTTTGCGCTTAACGACAAATCAACAAAAAATGTTTGCTTAGCTCCTATTGAACGATACCCATGAACTTATGTTATTATTATAATTTTTTACAATTAAAATGCTAACCCCGACTAAAGCCAAATGTGTGTGATATAAGAACATAATGTTAAAGATGGCATTAATATCACTACTGCATGAAAGTTACCAAAACAGTCGTCTCAAGCCTCAAGCATAAATTGCTTATATAAAAATTCGAGTTACTTTAAACATGGATGTTCTCAGGGTATATTACATGGGGGAGGGGGGGCAAGATGACAAAATGATATAAAAACTATAACTAGTGAAACGCAAAATTGATAACCCAGGGAGGGCGAATCTCTACCCCCCGCATGCGGACGCCCCTGAGTACAAAAACTTGTAAGAAGAACAGATTGAGTAAACAACCTTTATTTGAACCGTTTTTTTTTTGCCTTATATCAATTTTAACCAAATCTCGTATGATACGACTTTGCAAAGAACTTCAATATATTTATACGTATGTATAATGAAGGTAACAATGTGCACGTTTAGTTACACGTTTGTTGAATATATTTTATTATCATATTTACCCTGAAGCGACTGGTGATTCTTGCACGAGGGAAATACCGTTTGAAGTGATCAACGAAGAATCCCCGAAAATAATCCTCAGGTACTAGCTTATCCTGTACTTTTGAAACATTAAGTGGAGTTGTTTTATTTGTTAAACGATAATTTGCTATGCTTGTCATGAGGCTTAATACGTTTCGACGGCTCTTGTGAGGGTTTTCCCAGTAAGCCATGTAATCATCCAGTGACAGCTGAATGAAGGTTTTATACTACTTTCAGAGTCGAGCGTAGCCTAGAAGTTAGTGTGCCCGGATTGTCAATCCCAGGAGTCATGGTTTGCGAATCGTTGCTGCAAAAAACGTGCTCTGCACTTTAGGGTGTTGGGTGCACTTTAAGAATAATGGTCAAATTCCACTATTAAATCAAACAAGAGTAATACAACAGTTGGCTGTTGACTAGATGCTACCTTAGTTTCACTTCACAATTAGGGACAGTCATGTGTAAAAAAAAAGTGCTACACAATCACTGCTCACAGTAAAGAGCAATATTCCACAACCACTGATTACGCAAAGGAACAATACACTACAACTGCAGCTTACAGTGCGAAGTAATACTACAATTACTGCTTATAATACGAAACAATACACTATAGCTACTACTTAGTGTACAAAATAACACTACAATCACTAATTACAGTACAAAATAATACACAATACACTACAACTATTTCTCATAGTACGAAACAATACGCTACAACCACTTCACACAGAACGAAACAATAACTTATGACCACTGCTCATGCTACGAAACAATACACCACAACCACTGCTCACAGTTCGAAACAATAGACTATGACCATTTCTCACACTACTAAACAATACAATAAAACCACTTCTCACAGAACAAAACAATACACTACAACTACTACTCACAGTTCAAAACAATGCATTACAATCACTCCCAACAGGTCAAATATTGTAATTACTGACTGCAGTACAGAAAAAAGTTACACAACTATTGCTTGCAGTATAAAATAATATTCAAAAATTAGTGATTATTAGTCGAAACCATACTCCATAACTACTGCTTCCCATAAAACAATAATTCCCAAACAAAATGTACACTCAAAAGAATACTTCAAAATTACTGCTTCCCAAATACTCCAATCAGGCAATAACTCTGGTCATTTGAAAAAATATATTTGCTACTTAAGAAATCTTCGTTGATAACCAGTTAGCTCTACAAAGGAAAATGGAACAGAGGTTTTGCCTATTAAGAGCGTGTTTCTATTTTGATCTGCGTCACGTGTTAACGCCTGAATTTGATTATATTTTTACTCACGAACTCCATTAGCATCTAGCTTGTACACCGAATAGCTCAGATTAGGTTTGGTATATAAAATGGTTTCACTGTCAGTCACGTCTGTTTCAGATTCGTCAAAGAAAAGTAAGCGTTAGAAAAATTTCGGAATCCGGATACTAAACATCGAACCTTTATGAGGAAAATGTATAACACTTTTGCGTGTGAGTGTGAAAGATTTTCATCGTGTGAGTGTGAAAGATTTTCATCGTGTGAGTGTGAAAGATTTCCACCTGTTTAACTCTTAAATTACAAATTTGTTTCTATCTTGTTTCCTACTGCACCATCTAGAGTAATTTTATTTTTTTAGCTGTTGTCGCATATTTTAAATACATTTTGTTTCATTTTTGATATTCCTTTTTGATTTAGTATATTCCCACTTGTCTCACGTGATCCTGGTTAAATCGTGAACGTATTACTAATTAACGTTAAGGACAAAATGAGAAATAAACCAGGTAACGAATATTGTTAAAATGGTGTGTTGACAGGATATAAATTACTTATGGCAACGCGGAAAAGTACATGTCTTAACAAAGAATGGGACTGATAAGTTAAAAAAAATACTTGTCGAGGTAAAATACCTGTTAATAAATTCACTTTTTTGTCTTAAGAGATATTTCGAATTGGGTTTATAAAATGTTCCTAAGACACATATAAGTAAAAGCTGTCAATTTTGGTAAAACTTGTGTAACATGGCATTGATTTATATTGTCATTAAGTATAATAACAGCACAAATGTGAACATCTGTTAAGTTTGCTGTGAATACTGTTGTCCAGGGTTATCAAAGTGTTATAACAGCACAAGTATGAGCTTCTGCTAGGTTGGGTGTGAACACAAGTCTTATGCTATTAAGCTGTAACAGCACAAGTGTGAACTTTAACTAGGCTCAGTGTGAACATTGTTGTATAGTCTTATTAAGATGTTTAACAAAAGAAATATGAACTTCTGCTGGGCTGGGTGTGAGCCTTGTTGTCTAGTTTTATTAAGGTATTGTAACTTTTAATACAGACTTATAATACAATAGTTAATTTCTCCAAAATTAAATGGAAAATATATTTTGGACAAGTAAAATGAGTATTTTTTTATAAGTTCGTATTAATTCTATCAAATAACTTGATTAACTTAAGAGATTCTAAAACGATCACAGTGATATTATCAAATCTGTGTTTTAATTAAGAATGTACCATTTCCAAATTTGATTTGATTCTGAAACTATTTGTCAAACATTTTACAATAAATAGTAAGTACTACTAAACTCAACATCTGTAAGGAAAAGTATATGTCATCTATAAGTTAACAGGAAGTATTACAGATAATTGACTGTAGTTGTGTCATCACATTAACACTTTTAATCTGATGGTTCTATGTATTATTGAAACTAGGTTCATTAGTAGAAAGCAGTTGAATCTAATTTACTTTAGTATTTACATTAAGTATAGTGACACTAACATTAATAAGTTGGGTGTTATTACTACAATCTAAAATTAGATTATTTACATTCAACGTTGGCCATATCACTTCTGATATTAATGACATTGTTGTTACTGACATTTATAATCCTAATAAAACAATATGATGTATATCACTGAATAGTGTACTAAGTTATCAGATGTTTCATCTAACTAACTATAATTTATATTTGATAATGCTTGAAGATTTTATTTGGTTCTGCTAAACATAATCTAAATGTTAACTAGACAATTATAGTTTTGATGTTGTTAAAATAACAATCGACCAACTCATACAGTTAAAAGTATTGGAACATCGGACATTTTAGATTTTATTTATACAACACTAAAATGTTTTTTTGAAATTTATTTTTAAACCAAATATATATATATAATACACACACACACATATATATATATCCTAATAAGTTTAAATCACAATTAAAAATAGCAAATTGAAAGAAAACGTAATGATATATTAGATAATATAGCTTGACAAATTATGATTTAGTAAATTTAATATATATTTTTTTAGAAATGGTGTAATTAACGAGTTATTTCCATTCTCACGAATCCCTACGCCCTAAAAACGGACTTTCGCTCAATCAACACAAAATGCAATTTAAATATCTTTAAGAAGACAATATATGAAAACATATCATCCTTATTATGAGAACCTATTAGTAATTAAAAAAGTCAAAATATGGTTCAAAAACACACAAATAGAATATTTTGATGAATTTTGTAATAATTTGGATCATAAAAAAGATTACTGGGAATTAAAAAAATATATGAATTATGTTAACCATTGTAGCATTGATAATATTTCCCCTGGCTTGAATTATAATAACACAATTATTAAAACTGACCTAAACAAAGCTAAAATTTATCAAATAATTAAAAAATTTAAATATAATTACTCTACTAGGTTTAATAAATATTGTTTAATTATGTCACCGATATAATTATATATGGTAAGATTCTTGTAATTACTCTCCTTTTTATAATCGAGACATTTGTAATCGTTATAATCATTAGAGATGAAGGTATCGTGGTTGGTGTAAGAAGCTTGAATGTCCTCGATTCTTGTAATTACTCTCCTTCTTATAATCGAGACATTCAAGCTTCTTACACCAACCACGATACCTTCATCTCTAATGATTATAACGATTACAAATGTCTTAAGTTAAAGAACGTATTAAAACATATTTTAACAATACTTCACTCAGGCATTAGAAGGCACAGCATATTGTTAAAAACATCGTTTTCATGAATTTTACTTAAAAAAATTTTGTTAATGGATTTAGTCATAGGAACAATGTACGTGTTTGTTGCTTAGTTATTTAAAAAAGCCTTATGACAGAGTTTGACGTAATTCTGTACTTTTCAAACTACGTTAGGACTTTAATTTACCTTTCAGTCTAACTGGACGGTGATTTATTTTCAAGTAAAAATATGTTCGAATAAACAACAATATGTCTGTTGATCTTACATCGGAAGCTGGTATCCATAAGGTGCTGTTTTTCGCCCATTATTATTTACACCATATACTAACGATGTAACTTGCTCATGTAACGGAAGTAATTCTACGGATTGATCAGTCCCCCGATTGATCAGTCATAAGTTTACAAACTTGATACGCTAAATTCCAGGAGTTTGATTCCACGCTGTAGAACAGAACGAAGATTACCTATTGTGTAGTTTCGTGCTAATAAAATGCTCAATTTTACATAATGCATCTAATGTCTTAGATCTGACACCTTGAGTTGATTATTCTATTTGTTTTTATGTAATTTAGCTTTTAATGTGTAACTTTATGTATTCAAAATAGATTGGTTTTAGACTTTATCATTTATTTATCTGTTTCTTAACTCTTTTCGTACTTTGTAAATTTCTTGTGGATTTTATTATGTTTTAGTGTATATGGGACAGAATGTGGTTAACACGCTGGACTATGGATCTGCGGGTCCTTTCTTTATTCGTATCTCAAACAAACATCAAATGTATGGGATATCATAGGTCTTTTTGGTGAAAATAATTCTATAGTATCATCACCAAACAATTATTCCACTGTATAATACCGAATAATAAATTTGGAGCAATGCCATTACATTATTCAAATATCTAAAGAAACAAATGTTACTAAATAGTGTGTTAAGAGGAAGTTGGAACTCCATAAACAAATGTATATACATGAAGTACTTGTAAGCTGAAGTCTGGGAAGTTAAACAACTCTTTTTTACTATACTCGATTGTAGATTGATTACATGCCTCCCAGTGGCACAGCGGTATGTCTGTGGACTTACAACACTAGAATCCGGGTTTCGATACCCGTGGTGGGCAGAGCACAGACAGCTCATTATGTAGCTTTGTGCTTAGTTACAAACAAACAAGACTGATTAAAAAAATAGTTGCAGCTTCATGTAAATAAACCACTGTTATAGACAGCGATGGTTATTTATGTTTGGTGATTAAAGGTTAAGAATAATGAGTGGTTTTATGCTCTGATTACATAAATCTAAGATAAAAAGACACTAATCATCTTCATTATTTTAGAAAAAGAAATACATATATGGTGATTAAACAATCGAACATGACAGGTGGGTATTAGCATCTAATCGCATAAATCTAAGAGACCAACTACTAATTTATTATCCGTTTTCTGTTTCTTCTTTGTTGGTAAAGTGTATAGCCAGGTAATTTAATTTTATATTATTCTACGAAATGCTTTTCTTTCTCAGAAGCTAATGTTTCTGGCTCGTTTTCGTAAAACTTAATATATATATATATAGCATTTTTTCTTCTTGAACATCCTGCTTAAGTTTAAAGGATAAGGTATTATTATCAGAAAAGTTTTCTAAAAGTTCACACAAATTAATTATTTTTGAAATGAGCGTTCAGATATCTTACCTAAACCTCGTCATATCAAAATCTTCAGCTGTTAAGAGCTTTATGTAGGGAAAATAACGTAATCTCCGCGCAATAGAAGATACCTTGCATAAGAATTCGATGTACTTCAATTTTCTCTTGGAAGCTGTTTATAGGCAAATACAAGAATATATATAAATAATGTGTAACTAAAATAGGTACAACTGGCTACGGACAGTGAGCGCACAGTTGGATTCAAGAAGGTTAGGGTTAAAACACCTGTTCTTACCCATTAATTGATTATTGATTGAAAGCACCTCGAGTCTTGCACCCCCATTCTTGGTGAATAACTGAAGACACAGGTTATCCTCAACGTTATTTTGGGTGGTATGAGATAAATCCCCCAACGCTACTTGGGTGCTAAGAGATCGGATATTCCCAACGTTATTTGGGTGCTATGAAATGTGACATCCCTAACGCTATTTGGGTGCTAAGAGATGGGATATCCCCAACGTTATTTGGATGTTATCAGATGGGATATTCCCAACGCTATTTTGGTGCTATCATACAGTTATTCGCAACAAAAAATTTACATTTTATTTTATAACTGAAATACTTTTTATTATTTTGGTTTGTCTTGTCAAAGTGCGAATTTATTCTTAATGAAATATATACATGCACTTATATACTCAATATTCCAATAATCTTTTCGTTAGCGGAATAAAAGGAAAGTAGCTTCCTACTCTAAGTACTTGTTTCTTGGTTGTCAAGCGCTAAGCTACACAATGGGCTATCTGTGCTGTGCCCAACATGAGTATCGAAACACGGTTTTTAGCAGTGTGAGCCCTCAGACTTACTGCTGAGTCACTGGGCCCTACTCAAAGTAAATCTTTTCATTTACCGTTCCATTTCTCCAATAGTATATCAACATGTAAATTTGTATACCATTCTTGAGTGTACTTTTCTATTATCTTATGATTATATTTTCTCTCTACTAATCTTTCAGTATATCTTCTTATCTATTTTATTACAGTGTTCAGATTACCAGTTTAACATGGAAATTGTCACCACAGTGTTCGACTTGCTGACAGGTTTCATGCTGAAAAACCTCCAGATAACGTCGACATTCACTTCAGATGATAGGAAGAGTGTGTCAGCGGCTGCGTACTACAGGCTCGTTTACGCATAAACAGCATGCGAGAAAACCAAAAGACTGCAACTAAAATTGATAATGAAGTTGTCGTATTAACGTTTGCCACACTTTGGCAGCACTTTCAACACTGATATTGACTGTTTGATACACTTCCCAATACTTTTAGCATACTTTCATCTTCTGCAATATGCCTGGATCTCTTGTTACTATGGGGCGATTTTGGTAGTATATGTTTGAAAATGTTCCATTTCTTATTGTCTACATCTTTGCATTTGACATTTTCGGTGCATGATAAATATGAATAATTTTGAATTAATTATATATATATATATATAACTAGAAGAGTTTAATTTTTTATCTGTGATTTAGCTGTTTGACTAATCTCTGACTTAAAGTTATTTAAACTAATTGAATACTTTTGATTTTGATCAAATTTTCAATATGATATATTTAATAAAAAGCAATATACTTTTGGCTGGAAGTAATCAAACGTTCGTCGTTAAGCCAGAAGTAGGTTTACAATATTAAACAATTCTGGGTTTAATTCCCCGTGGTAGACAGAGCGCAGATACCCTGTTGTGTAGTTTTGTGCTAAAAAACAAACAAAAACTAATAACAAAAATTCAATTCTAGGTTCATTGATAAATGGAAACATGATCGAACAAATGATCACGTTAACTCTGAGCTTGTTAAGGAAAAATTAGGAAGTTTAAAGAACGATAAGGCTCCTGGGCCAGATAATATTTCCCCAAGGGTTTTGAAGGAGATTAAGGATTGGATATGCAAACCATTTGCTACTATTTTTTGTAAGTCCTTGAATAGTGGGCAGATGCCAGAGGATTGGAAGTTGGCTAATGTCACTCTTCTTTTAAAGAGAGGGTGATAAAAATTGTCCCAATAATTACAGGCCTATTGGTCTTAAATCAGTTATGTGGAAAGTTTTGGAAAGTCTAATAAAAGATGTTTTGCAAAGTCGTTTAATAAGGTTTAGAATTTTATTGGATAGTCAACATGGTTTCACTAAGGAAAAGTTTTACCTTACAAACCTTTTGAGATTATTTGAAAAGATTACTACTTATATAGATGAGGGTAAGGGTGTAGATTTGGTGCATCTGGATTTTCAGAAAGCATTTGACAAGGTGCCACATAAAAGGCTTGTAAAAATATTATCTCTATAGGTGGGGAGGATAAGTTAGCAAATTGGATAGAAGACTGACTGGATGGAAGAAAGCAGAGAGTTGTTATAAATGGAGTTCAGTCAAACTGGATGTCACAAGTGGGGTACCTCAGGGCTTAGTCTTGCGACCTTTGCTCCTTTTGATTTACACCAATTACAAAGATGGTCAATAAATTATTTAAAATTGTTGATGATATTCATCTAGTAATCCAAGAGTTAGTGCTGGGTGGTATATTTGATCAGATGCCTTCCCTCTATTCGTTGGTAAAGAGTAATCCAAGAATTGGTGCTGGGTGGTATATTTGATCAGATGCCTTTCCTCTATTCGTTGGTAAAGAGTAATCCAAGAATTGGTGCTGGGTGGTATATTTGATCAGATGCCTTCCCTCTATTCGTTGGTAAAGAGTAATCCAAGAATTGGTGCTGGGTGGTATATTTGATAAGATGCCTTCCCTCTATTCGTTGGAAAAGAGTAATCCAAGAATTGGTGCTGGGGGGTATATTTGATCAGATGCCTTCCCTCTAGTCTATAACTTGAAAATTAAGAATGGTTAGCGAAGAAAGATCTTCGAGTAGCTTTGCCCCCCCCCAGTGGCATAGCGGTATGCCTGCGGACTTATAACGCAAGAAACCGGGTTTCGATACCCTTGG
>NW_013667110.1:66605-81212 GCF_000517525.1 Limulus polyphemus
AGAACAGATAGCCCATTGTGTAGCTTTGTGCTTAATTACAAACAAACAAACAACAAAAGCTTTACGTGATATTCAACGACAAACAAAAAGTAATTACAAGGCTGGCTGTTTTTGTTTTCGTACATTGAAGCAACTCAGAATAGCGATTTGAAATGACTCATGATTAATCAATTCTTTAGCCCAGTAAAGAACAGTATTGAGGAAACAAAACTATCCATTAGTGTTTGTTTATTTTGTGATATTTATGTGTTTTCAGGAAAGAAACTGTTTTGAAAGAAAACCGACATCTGGAATTTTTAGATTACATCTCCTAGATGGTGAAACTAAAACACGAGGTGGTTCTCTATACATCCGTTTGATTTATTTATCACGCTTAAGTACAACTCTAGGTAAAACCATGAATTAAAAAAAGAATTGCCGGCTTCATTAATAGATATATAGCTATACAGTTGAGAATTGCCTGCTTCATTAAAAGATATATAGCTATACAGTTGAGAATTGCCGGCTTCATTAATAGATATATAGCTATACAGTTGAGAATTGCTTGCTTCATTAAAAGATATATAGCTATACAGTTGAGAATTGCCGGCTTCATTGATAGATATATAGCTATACAATTGAGAATTGCCTGCTTCATTAAAATATATATAGTTATACAGGTGAGTGGCTTTTTCAATGAAGAAACTGATGCTTACCAGTAAAGATATTTAATCAATTAACTATGTTTGTTTGTAGTTAAGCACAAAGCTATAAAATGGGCTATCTGTGCTATGCCTACCACGGATATCGAAACCCACTTTTTTAGCGCTATAAGTCCACAGACTTACCGCTGTGTTTTATACATACAGCAAAGCCACATCAGGCTATCTGTTGTGTCTACCGAGGGCTACGGAACCCCTCATTTCAGCTTTGTAAGTTCGTAGATCGGGTGATATTAAACCAAAACCAATCACTACTGAGAAAAACAACAAAAATGGTATATTTGGAACCAGGCAACAAGAAAAGTAAAACCTAATTAAGAGGGTAAAAAATAAAATATGTATATATATATATATGTAATTTTTAAAATCACTATAAAAAGCTGAAACATGTTTGTTTTCAATATAGTTTTTACTTCAGAAACTACTCCTCCGTACTTTTTTTTCGAAACACAAAAATGCAAACTTTTAGAAATGCAAACTCCCTTTTGTTTTAACGACAGTGAAAGAATATAAGAAGTATTTTGAATCTAATAGCATGGTTCGTATTAGTTAAAGGTTCTCTGAAAAATATAAGTTCGTCTTGAGATATCCGAGAACCAGAACGTTTTATCAGACGAGTGCATGATAATGATACAAAAGTTAGTAGGTCTGATTACTGACACACAACTCAGGTTATTGTGGAACTTTAGTTGTATTTTTGTATAAGAGGAAAATAAGAATTTTAATTAATTATTACTCCCACTGTTTATCGAACTGTTACGAATTATATAACGATGATATGCTGTTCATATCACGTTAAATCACATATATCGATATATATATATCTATCCAGTTAGCTATTAAGATCCAGCATGAAAATATTTCGATATTAAATTTCTGAAACTCAGAATTGAACTGCTGGGAGATATTTAATCAAGCTTAGAGCTACGTAACAAAAAACTACTGTTATATCGATTTGAGTGTTGACTTTTTTGGTAACATGAAATCCGTAATACAGAAAGTATTTATTCCGTATGAATAAATAACAAAGTTATGAAACTGAATTTGTGTTTAATCTGTGTAGTAAGAAACTAGACCTTTTAAGTATTGTCTTGAGTGTTTATTTCGTAACCAGTGTTATAAAAATTGACTTGGGTGTTAATTCTGTTTAACAAGAAAATAGTGTTATAAAAATTTCTTTTGAGTGTTATAAAAATATTTGAAGTTTTATTTCGTAGAACAACTAAACAGTATTATAAAAATTGACTTCAGTGTTTATTCCGCGTAGCAAGAAACTAGTATTTTAGAAATTGACTTGGGTGTTTATTCCGCATAGCGAGAAACTAGTGTTATAAAAATTTCTTTTGAGTGTTATAAAAATATTTGAAGTTTTATTTCGTGGAACAACTAAGCAGTATTATAAAAATTGACTTGGGCGTTTATTCCGCGTAGCGAGAAACTAGTATTATAAAAATTAATTTGAGTGTTTATTCCGCGTAGCGAGAAACTAGTATTTTAGAAATTGACTTGGGTGTTTATTCCGTGTAACTAGAAATTAGTGTTATAAAAGTTATTTTTAAGAATTTATTTTTAATTTCTCGAAAATGTTTGATATTCGTGAAGTTTATGAATATGTACCCCAAAAATTAGTCGAAAAACTTGAGAGTTTGTACGTTTTTGGAACGTGGAATATGTTAAGAGGTACAACTGGCTTCATATTCGTGACCTAGTGAAACTAAGAACGTCTTTTTTGAATTTTCAACCCAGTTGTTTAGAAAACAATCGAAATATACAGTTCTTTCAAAGAGAATTTTTATAAACGAGTGTTCTTCTAAGGATTTGCTGTGACTTTGAACTTCTAACAACTAAACCACAGCATCTTATTAACTTTTACTTTGTAAAATTTGATTTGAAAATATCCTTCAAAGCAAAAAGTGTAAAATATATGACATGAATATGCTCAACAATCATCACACACTCACTTATTATTCATTTATTTACGTTGCCAGTAAACATCATAACGCTTAGTCTGAAACTCAAATACAGCTTCAGGGATGTGCATCAACATTACACACACGTATTATAACCAATAAAATAAAGTAGAATGATTCCTGGTATAACCAAATGTGCTGTCTCAGCGAGTGAAGGTTTCAGTAGAATGTACTCTTTTATATCTTTTTTTATTAAGCTTATTTGTTCCAGCTTCTCTTTCTCGACAAACACAACATTTTCAATTTTTATTTTATGGGTACACTTTTTAACGAAATATGTTGGCACATATGTAAATTTAGCTGCAATACAACTTCCCATAAAGGAGTGAAAAGTTATTAAAAAACTTGATCTGCTGAAGCTAAACCGAACACGTAAAAGGACACGGTGTTAACCGGTGATGAAAACTTGATGCGTTTAATCTCCAGGATGTGACGCTTCAATGAAATCTTAGAATATCGTAATCTTCCTGCTGCATTTTAGTTTGAGTAAGCTTTAACACGTGGCATATTTTTATGTCAGTTCTGCCTGGTAACTGTGGTATTTTCATTCTTATTCAAAACGATCAAAGGCTGGTTTAGAATTACTAGTAAATAAATACTTGTTTTGCAGTTCTGGTGATTATATGGAGTGTGTACTGGGCGGTTTGAATACACAAGTATTATGATGGACAGCACTGTAGCTGTTGATAAAGGCATACAAAATAATTAGTTTTACACCTGCTACTGACTTCAAAACTGAAGCTAAAACCAGAATTTAGTTTCAGTGGTATGTTCTCATAGTGATGATTTAAATTTTAGCTTTTATTTCTCCTTTCTGAGTACACACACACACATATATATGAATATTTTGATATATATAACTTTGTATTTTTCTCTCACTCTGTTACATTCCAGATATATCTGTTTCGAACATATAGGCAGACCTAAAGCTAACAGCGTATCACATATAGTGAAATAAAGTGGGATACAAACAACAGAATGTGAATGGTAAAGTATATTCTAGTTAATGCCTGGGGATCAATACAACCATGGGTATGTCATTTATCACATTATTTAGCCCCTGTTCGCAAGCTTCACATGTGAACTGAAACCAGAACCTACAGTTTAGGAGAACATATGGAATTTTATGCTTGTAACGTCTAATATCCAAACTTACCATTCACCGTCTGCAGCCACATGTGAAAACGTAATTGATCTTAATGAAACAAAACAGGAATGAAATGATATAACACGGGAGTAGAAACAAGTCACTAGAACTAGATTACTCTGGGTTAGAAGTGAAGCGTGTCTCCAGAAGTCGACATTAAATTCAATAATATAGTGTGGCTAAATGAAGAGCATAATGAAATACCTAGGTCAATAGATATTAGACATCATATTACTATTCTAGGATGGTGTTTTACCATATCCTCTTAATATTAGACATCATATTACTATTCTAGGATGGTGTTTTACCATATCCTCTTATTTCTTCTTCATTAGGAGATTGATGCATGTTAAATTCTAATGGATTTATCTACAGCTTCGAGTACCAATCCCCTTCTCTAAAACGGAATATTAAAGATACCAAAGTAGGGGAAAATGTGAGACAGGGTAATACATCATTAACGACACCTGATATAACAAGATGAGATTCGCGAGCACCGCTTAATACAAAAGATAAAGAGTGATATATATTTATCCTATATGAACAGACGTGTTTGTGCATATACAGAACAAATAACAAAGATTTATTTTATAGCAACAAGTGATGTATTGTATAAAGTGAGCCGAGTCTGCTCTGTTTTAAGTAAGATATAATCTACCTTACATTTTCAGAAAAAAAATTCTATCACTGATGAATCAGAATTTAATATTGGCTTTGATTTCTTGATCACCATTTCTTTTATTTTTACATCTTCTTCGTCGTTGGAATAACATATTTCGTTAAAATTTTCTAATTAGCAGTTCCAGCACATTTCTGATTCATACTTTTTTTAGACATTTGAAAAATTACTAGCACTAGGCTTCATATGGTCTTTTATATGTTGTTCTAAGGGACATGTGGCTGATCCCACATAATCTCGTCCCCATCGGGAACTAACGCATACAAATACATAATGTAGGAGCGTTCAAATCTAAAAATTATTTCATTTATCTTGAAACATCCTGAATTCTCAAAAGTTATTTTTGAGTTAAACGAGCTGATTTTTGTGAATAACTTCATATTCGATTTTATTTCTCAATACATAACTGTCTTTACCCAGAAGTGGGAGACGTCACTGCAAGAAAAAACAAAAGGCCAAGTTTTATGTATCTTTCATCGAGCTTTATACGTATTTCGCGAAAATACAAAAGTTGTAAAATATTATCTTTCTGTATACCTTTTGGTGTTTCAAAATAATCAAATTTTGCACTTTCGTTTTCTCTAAAAGGTGTTTAAAATATAAACTTTTGAACTATAAAAAGACCACCGTTTAAAAACTTTGGAATTTCAAAAAACTTTTTTTACATTCTAAAGGGCAAAGAAATATGAAACAAATTACAAAAGATGCAAAACAGGTAACAAAGGGTCAATTTTTTATTATACAAAAGGTGCAAACAGGAAACATTGCCAAATTTAGATTGCTAAATGATACAAAAAATCAACTATAAATGTCAAAAGTTAGAAGAAGATTACAATATGCCAAGTATTATTACAAAATAAAAGATGTAAACAGCTAACGAAAGGCCAAATTTTGATTGATTAAATATATGAACGGGTGACGAAAGATCAATTATAATTGTCAAAAGATAGAAGGAGATACAATAGGCCAAGTATTATTACAAAATAAAAGATGTAAACAGCTAACAAAAGACCAAATTTTGATTGATAAAATATATAAACGGGATATAAAAGACAGACGTTTGATTGTAAAAAGATAAAAACAGGCAAATAAAAACAAAGTTTTGATTGCGAAAAGATGCAAAAAAGTGACAAGGAAATAAACTTTTAATTGCCGAAATATTTAATTAATACAGACTGTTTTTGATCACTAAAGGACGCAAACAGGTAATAAAACGTTAACTTTGATCATTATAAAAAGATGCAAACATATTATAGCCCATGATTGACATTTAAATATATTATTCCACAAGCAAGACATAACCATCAAAATAAACAACAAGCTACCAAAAAATCTCAGCAACAAGAGTGATACCAACTGGAACTGATCGAGAAACTGTAGCTTTTGTCCAACTTTTGAAAATGAAAATAAAACCTGAAACAATGAACATAAGCAATGCCTTATCAAACATATTCATTTACAAAAACTAGTGTTTTTTTATAGAGCTTATATGCTTTGCAAAGAGAGAAAAAAAAAGACTGATAAGAAACCATTAAGATGAAACTAAAAAGAAATATAGTGGTCAGAAGTCCTTGATATTTACATTATCAACTTAAGAACGATGTGAATCTGATATATATTCGCACAAGCTGATGTGTTAGTATTAAAAAAACATACAAATGCGATGCCAGTATTCTGTACATACAAATATTTTGAAAAACTAGTTTCAAAAATGTATTAAAACTGAACTAAAACAAACTACAACTGAAAATAATTTTGAACCATAACATTAAATTAATATTTCGAACAAATCCAACCTTAGACCGTTGAATACGTTCTCTGCACTTCTATATTTAGCACTACACCATTGTCGTTTAGAGAATATATCTTCAAACTTCAAATAGAAAAGTCATTCAGATTAACCGCCTGTGATTAGTGTTAGACTTAGATCGTCAATAACATTTGAATAAATTATCATATTTATTAAAAGAAACTCCAGCCATGTGAGCAACTTAAAATAATACGACTTATAACTTAAAACTAGCATCATAAATTATTATATTATTCAACTAATATCTTCAAAGTTACCGTTGAGCCAGCAGGTTCTAAACTATTCTACGTAAAATCTTAGGCCTAATATAACGTGTGTGGTTTTGGTTACATTCTGGCAAAATGTAGAGTAGACAGGTTTGCAGGCAAATATTTTTTATTTGCCATTTGTTTACTACATAGAACTTATTGGAAAACTTGTAGAAATCGAACAAATTATAAACAAAACAAAAACTGTTTAGAAAAAACAAGTAGAGATGGTCTGGTTACTGGTACCAGACGTGTACTTTCTTGCCTGAAACAAGTCTTGAGTATTCCAGAAATAATTTTACAAGTGAAGGGTATTGATATTATGGTTAATAAAGCTCTTACGTTGTGTATGGGTGGTTGGAGTTTCAGGGAAAATATTTTTCGAACAATATACGAAATATTTAAACAAAACTTTATGAATATTTTATGTAAAGTAGATGTCTCCTGTAGGCAACACAATTATTTCTTGAATAACTCTGATATATGACAAATGTCTTATTAGCTATTGGAGATCTTCTGAAACCTGAGGGGATTCTTTTTTCCTTTGGTGCCCAATAATTCTCTTTTAGAGTAGTCTTCTTATTTGAACAGCAAAAAACTAAATACTTAGCATTAAGTCTAAATGTATAATTCTTAAATTTATGAGATTGTCATGAAGGCTGGTATGTGATGAATCCGTCATCACACTTTTCACTGCGAGACATAGAGTGCATTGCAAAAGTCTTCATCTTTTGTTCTTTGTAATCATCAGAAATTGGTCTGAGGTTAATATAATAAATATTTTTGGACATTTGAGTTATGTTTTTCACAAGAAAATACCTAAAATTGATTCCCAGCACAGGGGGGTTAATGCTTTTGCAAGGCACTGTATGTCTCGTAATTTGAAACAATTTATGGCATAAGAGAAAAAATATAACTTTAACCCCCTCCCCCAAAAGAAACAAACAGATATATAAGCTGGTATGAGAAAGAAAAAATAACTAAAATATTGACAAATATTGATGTAAAACAGTATATGTAACCTCTGGCTCTATATGTCAAACAATGCTATTTGACTCATCAACTTTTATTTCAAACAGTTGTCACAAGTCATGTTGCTATAGAAATGTGGCAAAAGTCATTGGAAGTACCATGTTTTAAACAGTTTTAGATAATTTTCATCAGCAATTAGCAGATACACAAATGGTACTAAGTGGATGTTCCACACAAGATATAAATAGTAGTGACATCACAAATGTTATGTTGCCCAAAATTAAAGTTACCTAAGCAATCAGTAAATATTTCAGATTTTGATTACTTTAATAATATTTGGTGACCCTAGTGGTTTCTGAGAAACTTGTAATGGAAATATGTGCAAAGTGGACAGACAAGCATGACATACAGCACTCTCTTCCAGTACATCCTAACATACGTGGGGGACATGTTTGAATACTCCATTTAAATAATTTGCTAACAAATATAGTTTTTCAAATCTAGTATATTCAGCAGTGTATTGTTTAATTTAGAATGATTGCCCTATTAAGTTGTTGAGAAAATATAATAATGTCCTTGGTGAACTATCATATTTGATAAGATTGCATAAATTACAATGTTTTATTTGTTGAAATATTTAAATTACTACTTTCTGTTTTTAAATAAGTTTCCCGTATTTTCTCCTTTTAACTCGTTTTTTTCCATTACTAACTCATCTTGTTTCTTTGTTATAAGGTATCTTGAAAAAGCGTCTGTAAAGAATGAAATGAAACACATTTACTCTTTTTTAGCTGTTTACTTAAAATATTTACAAAAGACAAAGAAAAATAGTGAAAATAAAGCAAAATCTTAACTCAAAAAGTGGGAGAAATTGATCAAATTGAGTATATATAGTTGGTGTAAAGTATAGCATTTGTTCCATGATCCCCCGTTAGATTGTTATTAGTATATGTTACATAATGTAATATACATAATAAAAAATGCATGCTAATATTTTTAAGGGTCATACTTCTGTAAATGTTGACGGAAATTTCTGCTACTCTGAGTGTTCAGAGAAATTGTTACTATTAAAAACTAGACACCATATCTGGTTAAAGTTTTAAGACATCAGACACAATAATATTTTATCGTTCATGAAAATAGTTTCAACTTCTGTAACTTTCCTAAATTTTGATAGAATCTCTCAATATTGGAGCTTGTCTGAAATATTCTTCGCATACACTTTCAACCGTGGGGGCGTTATAATGTAGCAGTCAATCCGACTATTCGTTGGGAAAAGAGTAGCCAAAGAGTTGGCGGTGGGCGGTGATGACTAGCTGTCTTCCCTCTAGTCTTTCACTGCTAAATTAGGGACGACTGGCGCAGATAGGCCTCGTATATCTTTGCGTAAAATTCAAAATAAACAAACAAACAAACAATCTACCGCTGACGACGCGTTTTGCTCAATCCAGAACTCTTACACTATTTATATAATCTATTTGTTATAACAACGAATGTTATGGTGTGAACGCCTTTTCCAAACTGGCGAAGTATGATTATAATTAATTAATCTTTTCATAACACATGAGTCTTACGCCAGTTATATTTTTTAACACTGCATTCTTTATTTGGTTTCTTAAAGATTGAACGAAACATGACGTCAGCAATAGATATGGTGAAAACAGTGTGGGTGGAATGTTATTATTATAGACTGATCTATTTCTTAAGGGACTAGATAAAGAATGCTTTGTTAAAGATTTAACAAGTCTAATACTGATGTCTTATGTCAAGTACAATTAATTATGCTCATCCTTCGCCAGCATGGAAAAGGCGTTCACACATAACAATTGTTATTGTAATATATATATATCATAAATAGTATAATGAGCTCTGGATTAAGCGAAATGCATCATCGGATATGATACTGCGAACATAATATGGTTGGAATACTATCATTATATATTCTTCTAATTCTTGAAAATCTCTAAGGAGCTAGATAAATAATGCAGTATTAAAGATATAACAGGCCTAATACTAATGTCCTATGACAGGTATAATTCATTAATGTATAACTAATTTCAAAAGTAAAAATTTAGAAAGATATAGAAATCATATGTTACCAATAGTTAAACATATACTTACATAATCTGTTTGGTGGTGTATGTTCACTGCTATGTGTATCTTACTTCTGCGGTACCGCTTTCATATAAAAATACATTCTATACATTATATTTTCTTGACGAATTGTATTTTTGTTGGTTTAGTTGTCAGAAGTTATAAATAGATAGATAGCCTCTGATTTATAATGAAATTAAAATTGAATATGCTCTATAATGAATCTCATGTAAGATTATATGTCATTCGAAATTTGGTTATCATGAATGGAAACTAACATATAGAACAATTTCATTTAAATAAAGTCTGAGTCAATATTCTCTCTACTGACTTTACTCACTAATACACTCGCTTCTTTGCTAAGTTATCCCTCTATTGAAGAGATTTAAGAACTCTCAAGGTGAGTTTACTGCCTTTAGATGACTATTGTCACCAATAATAGGTGCTAAATAAACTATCCTAAACTATCACAATTCATATACAAGCATCGAATATCAAACTCAAATACACAATGTTCTGCTTGATATAAAGCGACCTACTTTTTTATTGCACTATATCAGTGGTGTTAAAAGTGACTTGTTCACTATCTCCTATTTTTCGTGATAAATAACTTTTTTGATGTATGTGAATTAACAAACATAGACAGAAAGACAGATAGGTAGGACGATAGACAGACAAGTAAAAAGAGAGGTAGGTGAAAAGACAAACGG
The DNA here is from genome assembly GCF_000517525.1 of Limulus polyphemus. NCBI lineage: Eukaryota > Metazoa > Arthropoda > Merostomata > Xiphosura > Limulidae > Limulus > Limulus polyphemus. The sequence continues at coordinate 76,937 of NW_013667110.1, forward strand.
ACAGCTAGGTAGATAGATAAATAGAGAGAAGGCAAACATAAAGGCAGATAGATAGACAGAGAGACGAAAAGGCATATTATTAGACAGACAGATAAATAGACAGAACACATATAGCTAGATAAATAAACTGCTCTCTTAAAATGCTAGATACACCGATTATTAAAAATATAGCGTATTGTTTGTCTTTCAGTATTAAACTTAGTAGTTAACTACAGCTAAAATTCTGTGTTATGGCATTCATAGAATAAAATATCACTTGTTTATCTATGAAAAGTCTATCTTGTTTCTTTATAAAGATTATGTTTGACCTAAGATTTTAGCATTATACCTTAGAAAGTCGTGATAGAATCTGACGTTTGTGCTTATTGCTACAAGTTTTATACCCTGGTCTAGATTTAAACCGTGTGATATATGCAAACAATGGAACGTTTATTTGGTTTTAAATATAAGAAGGAAATAAAACAAAACAACATAAAACTCGAACTAGACAACAAACACGAAACGACATTGAAATTACTCGAAACCTTCTTATAATGTTAAGAAATTCTATTAACTCTCTTTTTTGTTATACTGAAATTACACATCATTAACACCAGGTTCTTCATGAACGTTTTTGCACGGGCTATTAAGAATTTGTTCGTGTTTATTCTGGCTTATCCACTGTCTGTACTTTCTCATAACTGTGTACATCCTTGTAAAGATAACTGCAGTATACATACTGGGAGAGTATACAACAATAACATGCGCAAAAATTTAACAGTATAATCCCGAAAGTCAGCTGTAAATGAATGTGTGGATGGAAATTCTTTATTGACCGTAAACAGTTTCGTCATACAAGCATTTACTTAATAGTGGGGTACGTCGCGTGAGCATGCGCTTCAAAAACGTATATAAATGGCTTTTCGAGTCATGAAATTCTCACCCTTAGGGTTTTCGTTTTGTGGTCTAGTCTAGAAAATTATCATGTCAGTAATGTTATTGTAGTTGATGCTTTATTCACGTGCATTTAAAATCTGCTCATAATCTAGAATCACAACGTTGTTTAGGTAGAACAAACATTTTTGTTGCTACTAGTTTCAAATCAAGAATGTTTTTTATCTAACTAACGATGTCATTGTGTTTAGATGCCGAAGACTTTATAAGAGCTTACATTGGAAGCTCTGAAGAGATGAACGTGTCCCAGGAACTTCGAGACCAGTCTTCGGTCTTTTTTCAGTCACTCAATTCCTCCTCATCCGTCTATCATGGCGTGTTCGGCCACTGGTGTGGATACTCAGCCATCACCTCTGAGATTCATTTCGTAGTCGGGTCCTTCTTACTTCTTATAGGAGTAGCAGGGATAGCTGGAAACGGTCTGGTCATTCTAGTTCTGACTAGGTAAAAAAAGCGACATATGTTATTTATATACGTACTAATCTACGTTTACAGTCTTCCAATTTGCTTTCCTAAGCTTATAAATTTTAATAATGGATTTTAAGAGGTTTTCTCTGTTGAAATCTGTTGAAGGGTCGAAATCACGATTAATGATGAAAAATTCCGGTGATAATACATGTTCTGTTTAAAAGTGATAATAATATGAAATCATAAAATATTTATTAAAATGTGATAACATGTCGCATTTGCATATATATATATATATATATACATGTTGTATATAGAAAAGGTGTGCAATTTGAGCTGAAATCATATAATTTTATCCTGATTGTTTCTTCAAAAAGTATTGGTCTTATGACAAAAGCTGCTTCAACATATAATCATCTATACGTTACTATTCAGTTTATGCTACAAGTGTTTTATATCCTTATTTATGAATCAGTAATGACATACTTCACGTTATAATTTCACTGGTGTTTGTTTTGTTTTGTTATAGTGCATGCGCCACAATGGACAACATGCGCTTTGTCCACTGCGTGGAATCGAACTCCAGATTTTAGTGTTATATTTCATGCTGCGTTGTAAGTCCGCAGACATACCGCTGTGCCACTGGGGGGCGTACTTAACATTGGAAGCAAAATGTTTTTTTTATTTGAATTATACATTCGATACACCGATGGAGATTTCACCGGTGAACCTTAAGTACCAGTAACAGAAACTAAAATTAAAATCATACTCGTATTGTTACTAAGGGCCAGTAACAGAAACTAAATTTAAAATCATATTCGTAGTGCTACTAAGTACCAGTAACAGAAACTAAAATTAAAATCATATTCGTAGTGCTACTAAGTAACAGTAACAGAAACTAAAATTAAAATCATATTCGTAGTGCTACTAAGTACCAGTAACAGAAACTAAAATTAAAATCATATTCGTAGTGCTACTAAGTACCAGTAACAGAAACTAAAATTAAAATCATACTCGTAGTGCTACTAAGTACCAGTAACAGAAACTAAAATTAAAATCATATTCGTAGTGCTACTAAGTACCAGTAACAGAAACTAAAATTAAAATCATACTCGTAGTGCTACTAAGTACCAGTAACAGAAACTAAAATCAAACCATCGTTGACACTTACAAACGTTCAAAACATTTCCCTAACCTTCTTTAATATTCTTCGTAGCTACAGAAACGTTGTTTCCCTTCTTGTATTCGTGTGCCATCACTATAAGGGATTAGAGTATACTAAACTTTATATATTATAAAGGCTACACTACATTTGTTGTCAAGAGTAAGTCATCATTACGTTTTCGAAATTCGACGGTTGACACTTATTTTCGCAGGTAGCATGCACACCGAAATGTGTATTAGGTTGGGCTACTGAAACATTTTTTAATGTGCAGCACACCAAAGTATGCTTACGGTAAGGTTGGTAACCGTTTTTTTGTTTAATTTTATGACATTAAATATCTGTAAGTGTTATATATCGAACTAAAATAATTATATAAGTTACGCAAATATTTGAAGTTATGTTGCTCCTTTATGTTAAGAATCTAAACAAATTTAAAACAAATTCAATAATTTGTTCGTTTGATTTAAGTTTAAAAATTGAGTGCATGTTAAAATCAATATTAAATGAAATAGCATTATTTATTCTATGTTTTTACAAGCGCTTTAAAATAATAAAATTCAACCATTGCTCAACTTTTTGTTTAAACTATAGGTTTAATTTCTTTTTAATGAAACCATGAAACGTCATATTGAGAAAAGAAATAAAAAGAATGAATTAAACGTATTAATTTATATTGTCCTATTTCTCCTTTACTGAGTAATCTCTTTCGAAACATTAAATCGAATCTACAAAAGAAAGGTTGGTTTCTGACGTATTTTGTTACCTTGGAAACACAAAGAAGAGACAAATGGTTAAAGACGTCATTCATTTTATGATAACCAATAGAGTCATTTGGAGATGTAGGTATCGATTTTGTATACTAATAACGTAATCGAATGTCAAGTTAAATTTTGCAGTTTAAGAAGTGATTAGATTTGTAATTCCATCTTTTCATTTCAATAGAGTAATATATGTCTGTCCTACAAGCTTTTTATAATCACTTAAATTTTTTATCATTAAGTTGAAAGAGGAGAATACGATTAATGCTTATTTGTTTGTTGGCAATTAAGTTCAAAACTACACAATGGGCTGTCTGTGCTCTGCCCACCACGGGTGTCGAAACCCGGTTTCTAGCGTTGTAAGTCCGCAGACATACCGCTGTGCAACTGGGGAGCACGATTAATGAGTTCATACAAGTTTTTAAAATGTTTCAATCAAGGAAATCCAGTTTAAATATTTCTTTGATGCTAAAGATTTTTTTCCTTTACCATCTAGTAAAAGTAGTGATAAAGTAGCATTTTATACGTTGAGGTTTGGTTATTCATCTCCTAAAAAATCAATAAAATTCCGTCCTTAACCATCCAATAAAAGTTTAGGAGTTTATCATTAACCATCAGAGAAAAAAAGAAAGAAATTCTGTTCTTAACCACCAGAAAAGGTTGGGATTGTGTTCTCAGCTAACTGAAATTGATGGGACTGGTAGACTAGATAACTCAATATTAAATTCAGTGCTAATCTCATCGTAACGAAGACATTATATACATTGGTGACCAATGGCCAATACCATCAACCTAAAATTTGTGTGTGTATTGAAACACACACAAAACATCACTCTATGGAACCACATGACAGATGAAGCTGTATGTGTTTATACAATAAGGTAATCCTTTTTGTTTGTTTGTTATGGATTTCGCGCAAAGTTACACGAGGGCTATCTGCGCTAGCCGTCCCTAATTTAGCAGTGTAAGACTAGAGGGAAGGCAGCTAGTCATCACCACCCACCACTAACTC
>NW_013667110.1:81710-88026 GCF_000517525.1 Limulus polyphemus
GAAATTATTTATTACATGCAGATAGTTAATAAATATATATATATATATATATATATATAATCTGTATATAAATGAGAACCTTTACACGAACAGACTTCACTATGCCATAATTAAATGTGCATAAAATATTATTTATTTTAATGGAGAAGGTTTTTGACGAAAAACCTACAGATAAGCCAGATAACCGATAGGATAAAGTTCAGTAAAATATATTACTTTCCTATTCATGCTAGGTTAATCCTTCTGTAAGGCAATTCTTATTCCATTTAGCTTGTGAAAAGAGTATTTACTAACGAAATTAGCGAGACTCTTGAGAATATATATTGAAAGTAAAAGATTTCTGCTCTTTCTATAACATTCAAGTAGAATGATTATTATCATACTACTCGTGCAAGTTCTAGGTAACTGTAACAAGGACCAATAGCGACTCTGTGTCAACATTGTCTCTCGAGTTCTATAAAAGTGAATTACATAACGTTTCGTAAACAGAATTATTTTTCTGTGTAAGAAGAAGATTGACTAGTTATTTCACCAACTGTTACACTTGCAACAGATCCCAACTTGAAATAAAGGACAAACTAAAATCCTTGAAAAAAATATAGAACCTTGAAGGTGGGCAGATAGAATAACAACCATAAAGCAGAAGACCTGAAAAAAAGATCACGTCTGAGTTCAGCTTCTAGATGATAGAATTTCCTGCTGTGGTTTCCTACGACAAGATATAGCTAACAGCAAACTTTTTTTTTTTTAAGTTTCAGGTGATTATCGACGAAGTTTTGTTTCTTAATATACATTTTGGTAACCGGAAAACCTTTACAAAACTTAAAAATGACACTAGGATATGTTTAATTTCCGTTCTGTTAGATGATGGCATTGTTATAAGATAAATTAATAAGGACTAAATATTTATTAGTGTTAGTAAATGTTTCGTGATCGGTTGAAGTTTAGTCTTTAACGCATAATGGAATATTGATTGTTGATTTTTTCACTTTTCTGAATTAGACATTTCTTCTAAATATAAACTTGTATCATCGATATTTGAGGATGTGCTTTAGTGTCATTACGAGAATAAGACTGAGGTTAAGAAATATCAACTGTTACAACTACCGTATCATTAGAACTATTAGTCACATAAATTCAAAGAATATTACCAACATACATGTGTTGCACTAGGGGCGCTAGGATAATTTTTAAATATATTTATTTTTCTCAACATAATATGTCAAGCTTTTGATAAGTAGAACAGTTTAGATAGTCTTTTTTTTTTGCTTGTTTTTTAAATTGGTTTTCATGTTATGTCGACGTATATTACGAAGCAAAATAGTTCTTACAATGAATGCTAGGTGACGCTTTGGTCAAAACATTCTAATGGTGATAGAAAGTGAGTCAAACTCTATGACCACAATATTAAAGATCCACTATTATTACACTGGCACTAGAAATAATGTATCAATTTCTATACGGTGGTGTGGGTGGGAGGGTAGTTTTTTGTGCAACAGGAGAATATTTTTATTCTATGGCTAGCAACGTTCAAATCAGTCGTAATAAGGTTACCTTCAAAATAGGAAGTTCTGTTCTGAATTGTAATTGAGTTGGGGTTTAACAAAAGAAATTTTAAAATGTAAATCACGTTATATAAGAAAATCTCAATTCTTAGTTAACTTCAAGAACGCAAGTACTCTTAATAGAAATATAAAGTGCTTTTTTAAATTCTGGGTAAGTAGTAAAACTCACTTCATCATACACTAGTAAATATATGTATAAATATATTGATAACTTTGAATTTCCCTGGTGTAGCACACACATGCCGATGGACATAACACTATTTTAAAAGCTCATGTGAAAGATCCCAATATTTGACAACTAGTGACGGCAGGTATACATGTACTTTATATGAATTATGAAATAGATATGTAATACATAGTAACAAAATCTAATATCAGGCATATCTATATATAGAAAAATGTCGATATTCCAATTCTTAAATTCTCAACACATACAGTGAAGATTAGCTTTAGTCTTGAGAATTTATGTGGACATTATTTTGTTTAAAAACAAAGCAAGAAACGGACTTAAGAAATCATTCTTCTAAAAGCTCGTATATTTTCTATATGTGTACATAAGGGCGGACATAACGTAGCTTCATATTTAAAGCATCGACTTTAAATATTTTATTTTCTGTTTTAAACCTATTCATGCGACATGGATTAAACGGACAGGTCAGTGACTTTTACGATCCAGGTATAGTCTTCTCTAATAATTATTTACTGACAAGAGGGAAAGCAACGAGTTAGAAGCATTTTTATAACGTACCTACATCAGTAATTATGGAACATGTTCAATGGAACCTCAGATCTTCCGATAAACAAATCCAGAGCCGAAATGACGCCACAGAAGACTCGAAGGCAACTTCATTTCTGTGCCCCCCCTTATTCACAATGCTCTTCTTACGTTAAAATTTTGCCCCATAAAAATACCTTTTACCAAATATAATACCTTTACAATACTACAGTTCATAAATTAAAGAAATACCTGAGAAACAACCACTGTGTATTCATAGGCAATTGTTGACTGTGTCTTTAGGCTATGTCTTTTGAAAAAAAATTCGTTTAGAGACATACCACCACATCAATGAGTCGTTCTTTGGTAGGATCATCCAGCTTTTTTTTTCTCAAAAATAGGAGAACTTTTTATTTTCTCCAATCTACAAGTTTTTTTTACTTCAATAAAGTGGGGTATGAGAAACAGTAGTGGTAAAAATCTACAAATAAAGAAGACGAGGGATAACATTCTGAAAAACAAACGGTAAACAATAATTATTTTAAATACGTAATTCATTGTCCCTAATACTTAAATTTCTTACTCCACTGTGGTAGTATTCCACGGATAGAACTATACAAAATAATGAGCAAAAATAGGAACATCAGGATCAACACTCTGCATACCAAACGGTAAACAATAATTACTTTTAGTACGTAATTCATTGTACATAATACTTCCATTTCTTATTCCACCGCTATACCATTCCAAGGATAGCAATGTAACAAAATAATGAGCAAAAATAGGAACTTCAGGATCAACACTCTGCATACCAAACGGTAAACAATAATTACTTTTAGTACGTAATTCATTCCAAGGATAGCAATGTAACAAAATAATGAATGAAATAGGAATGTCAGGATCAAACTCTGCAAAAGAAATGAGCACTAAGGATTTGATTGTTTCAGTATATTTTTTACTCTTTTCAATCTTCATATTCCGCACTTTTCAACGTAAGAATACTAGGGACGTAACAGTGAAGATAGACGATAAATAAAAATGTATATTTTTCATGCCCCAAAAACTCCGATTTTATTATTCACCATTGAAGAATATCAGGGTGAAGACAATCGGGTTATAAAAGCTGTTTCAATTATGTTGTTAAACGTCCTCAAACTACAGGTTTCTTACTTTGCCAAGGTAGAATATCTGGAGATAAATGTGAAGACAAACCGTAAGTAAAAACTGTTTTAGTTACGTTGTTCAACACCTTCAAGCTGCAGATACTCTAGGACATAACTGTGATGATAAATGGTAAAAAAAAAAATGTTTTAGTTTGTTATTATTATTTCTCATATTTAGCTTACCTAGTTTACTGCAATACAATATCAGTTTTGTTCAATAGTAATCATTTTGATGATTTTTTGTTCGATTTGTTACCACGTGTAGGTATATTTTCAAGTAAAATAATTTGAACTGTAATCGCAACTAAAGCCAACGAGTCCTTTCATGAGGGCCCCCAGTGGCACAGCGGTATGTCTGCGGACTTACAACGCTAGAATCCGGGTTTCGATACCCTGGTGGGCAGAGCACAGATAGCCCATTGTGTAGCGTTGTGCTTAATTTCAAACAAACCTTTCATGAGGAGGTAAGTCTTCGTAAAGCAAGGCGTCACAAACTTGGGAATAACGTCACTATGACGTGTTCGTAAAGAGGTTAAAGGAACTATAAGTTTTTTTTGTCACTTACAACTACATTGTAAGCAATTTTTGTGCGGTTTTTTATTTCATTTTATAAGATGCTTTTATCGAATTTCTTGAAGAACTCAAAACAAGTGGCTATAAGAAGTAAGAAATGCTGTTGTAGACTGCGTTTTTAATTTAGAAACTTGTATTATTGATTGTATATAGGGAGTTTTAAATCAAATGATGAGCGCGTGGCTAAATGACTAGAACTTTCCTGAAACATATAAATTAGCATATAAATCATTATTTACTATTATTCCAAACATAAACCGTCCAATAATGGAAATTGTTGAAATAATATGAACGTTACTCTTAAGTTTAAATTTGTTTTCTCGAATCGAAAGTGGTCAAGGGTGTATGAGTTGGATAAATCAATTGATTTAAGTTTTGATGTTGGAGTGAAGTTTGGAAGTAATTTTTCAATGGGTAATATTTTTTATTTGAACTTCTATTCTATATGATAAACCAAACTTGGATAAGCAAAACTGGGTATGTGAAAGCTTAGTGAATATTTTGATGAGTTTGATGACAAACTGAGCCTCTGTCGATTCCCACATAGCTGTTATTTTGACAAAATAGTTTTTCATGGAGTTACTAATAACTTTTTTTCTTTGAGCTCAGTTACAAAGGCCTGGCGTGACCTAATGGTTAGGGTGCTCAATCTCAATAATCTTTTGTAGAGTGTAACCCAACAGTTAGCGTTAGATAGTGTTGACTAGCCTACTTTTATCTGGTCTATCACTTTAAAATTAAAGACAGCTAGCAAAGATAGCCCTAAAGTAACTTCGCGCGAAATTCAACAAAAAAGTTTATGAGCTGTTTCTTTACCGATCAAAAGAGCAATAAGTTTCTAACTAATCATGGTTTCACAAAGAGCTTTCAATCAACCATTTACAGCACAACCGATGGTGTAAGAACCTCGCACCTGAAAGAGGAACGTTATTACAAGTGATGACACAGTTGTAGGATGAAACCGAGAAGCCAGTACAATTGTTGGAACCAAATAGTTACTCATGTCCTCGTCAGCTTGGTTTTTATTTTCAGAGGGCTACGTGATCGTAACAGACTGGTAATGCATGGGTCGACCACACTCATTTAAATTATGTGAACAATATATATATATATATATATTATGTTACCGATTAGTAAAAAAAAAATCTTTATTTTTTGTTTCTTATTTCATTATCCATCTTACTCTCTCTTTCATATGCTTTTATATTCATTTTCAAAAATTTTATTTATTGTTTTGTCTAATTAATCAATCAGGATTCTTCTAACTCAAATGTTTATTTAAAGTGATTATGTAGACAGGCCTATATCCTGTGACGAAACTTGACGTTTAAAAACATTTTACCGTGTTTACGTTAATTATGCAATTTTTAGTAAAACAGCCAGACGAAAATGCGCGTTAGAATAAACTGTTTCCGAAATATAGGAGATCACGTTAAGGCTGTAAAACTTCCACTGTCCTAAGTCTTCATTAGACTGTTAATGGAATACGGCTGTATGATAACACGTAACATGTCTGATTATCAAACACTTCAAATCTGCACATTATATGAAACATTCCACCTAACTATTTATATATTCTTCTACATGTAACGTGGATAAAGTTTCGACAATCCAACGGTCAAAAACAGATAGCTCAAATTAGTTTCTAAGCACCACAGAAAACCACAAGACAGAAATTCTTTCAACAGAATATTCCATCATAACAACCACCTCATTCTTATGTTAAAAACATACCTTCCCATTCAAGTTAATACTTATGAGAAATATTGGATTCTAAGACGCTTTGAGGATTACTTCACATGATTATCGTGGTTTTTAAGAAGTTTTGAGTATATGTCACACGATTATTATGGAATCTAAGAAGTTTGAGGATTATGTCTGATGGTTATCATGGATTCTAAGAAGTTTTGAGGATTATGTCACAAGATCATCATGTCTAAGGCTTTACAGTTGACAACTGTGTTTAGATCAGAAAGACATTATACATGTCATGTAGCAACTGCAAGTTATCATGTATACACATGCAAACAATCATCATTAAAAGCATTTTTATGTTTTATTCAACATCAAATACACTAAGATTTAGCACAATTAGTAAAAATACCCACACCAGGTGTGGCTTTTGTTTTGCTGCCTTCGTTGGAATGGTGGGACGGCGTGCAAGAAATAAAGTTAATATATTCGTAAAATTTGTAAAAACTAGATAATGAATAAAGTAAGGGGTTTCAAAATCATTATTAGGCGTATCCAAATTAGGCGTTTCATAATAGTCTGATTGTTTGTTTGTTTGTAATTAAGCA
>NW_013667110.1:88036-91412 GCF_000517525.1 Limulus polyphemus
TCTGCCCACCACGGGTATGGAAACCCGGATTCTTGCGTTATAAGTCCGCAGGCATACCGCTGTGCCACTGGGGGGGGGCATAATAATCTGACGTCAGTAAATTGGAAAAGTTACGTTTAGGACAGACAAATAAACACAAGCCACTGTATGGTAAAGGTAATGATTTTATATGGAAACCACTTCCCTGTAGCAATGTCATATTTACAATAAGGTTACCCTTACAACGGTCAATAAGTAAAGGAGCAAAAATATTAATACGCTTACCATGAATAATAGGCTTAGAGGAATGAATGAGTATATAATTATAACGGATATCAGGCATTGAAGCACGGAAACATCAATATCTATACTCATAAGCTATCCATATATAGTAGGTATAGAGGAATGAATATATACAGATAATAGGTATAGAGGAATTAATATCTGTAGTAATAAGCTACAGATAGTTGGTCTAAAGGAATGAACATTTACAGACAGTAGGTATCTACAGCTAATAGGCACAGAGGAATGAATATCTATAGCAATAAACTATAGTATAGCAGGTATAGAGGATTGAATATCTACAGGTAGTAGGTATAGAGGCATGAGTACAGTGTATAGAGGCCAAGTATAGAGGAATAACCACATATAGTGATAAGGGTTTATAAATCGACCAACATAGCAAAATAACATCTTTTGAATCGGGTTGATGGTAAACAAATTTCCTACAATAAACGACACAGATCAGATCCCATCTAATTTCAATATGCATTCAATTTCATGATGCTAAAGAATGAATAAAAAGGGGAAGCGAAGGAAAATTCTGATCCTGTAAAGAAAAAGTGTTTTCCATAAATGGGCGTGGACTCTCCAGCAAAGTTATGTAATCACAAAATATGGGTATTGATTATGAGATAACATATTCCATAACATATTCAGATTACATATTCCATAACATATTCAGACAACATATTCCAAGCAAACCTGAACAATATGGCATCGAAACTTGGACTTTTTTTTATAGTTACACATTCTATGTTTAAAATATGCAAGTGTGTGCATGAAAAACACAATTAAAAAGAGATTGTTGTAGTTGACATGATCCAAGGGGTAGAAAACAAGGATAACTTGTGATGACTTCTTTAAGAACTGCCATCTGAAATGGTTTCCGTAAAAAGATATGCCCAATTCTCAACTAAGTTTGCTTTCAGTGAATTTGCTGCCCTAGTTTCACGTTTTCCAAAGAAAACGAAAAATAGAAGTGCTGTAAGCACTTCGTTGGCTTTTTTTTTTGTAGAGGCATAGGAAAAGAGGCTAGTAAATAAAACAACAAGTGTTGACTAAAAACAACAAAATCTTACACTGACTTCAAAATCAAGAGACTAGCATTCCAAGAATGTGTGGCCGTTTCAAGTTCTGCCTTTTAGAACTGGACAAAGCATTTTGGAAGTGATGTGAAAAGTGCCAACATTTCGTGTGTAAAGAGTCTTCGTAACAACTATGTTACGGTTGTGATAGTTGGAGACGACTTTTTTCATGTTTATCAATAATGTTTTTTTTGTTTTTTTTCACTTTTCATACTAAACCAATTTTATTCATTTTTAGATCAAATTTGAAAATTTTATATCGTTGTATATGATTGTGTAGTAAGTTAAATAATACAATTTCTCATGTACAAATGTTGGGGTCCTTATGGATTCGGCCCGGCATGGCCAGGTGTTAGTGCGCTCGACTCGCAATCTGTGGGTTGCGGGTTCGAATCCCCGTCACACCAAACATGCTCGCCCTTTCAGCCGTGGTGGCGTTATAATGTGACGGTCAATCCCACTATTCGTTGGTAAAAGAGTAGTCCAAGAGTTGGCGATGGGTGGTGGTAACTAGCTGCCTTCCCTCTAGTCTTACACTGCTAAATTAGGGACGGCTAGCGCAGATAGCCCTCGTGTAGCTTTGCGCGAAATTTATAACAAAACAAACAAACAAACCTTATGGATTTCACCGACAGTGAAAACTACAAACGCAATAGTAACTCAGTGGCTAATAATTTGTTTTGTTTGTTTTTCGAATGTTTGCGTAAAGCTACTCAAAGGCTATCTTATTCGAGCCGTCCCTAAAGTTGAACCAACAGACTACAGAAAGAGTAGTTAGGTAACATTACCTACCGCCAACACTTCAGCTACTCTTGTCTAACGGAATAGTGGGATTTGACCATCATTCTTATACCATATTCACGGCTACTAAGTACTGAAAGAAGTTTCACGACAACAAGTACATGAAACCTCGAATTCACAGTCCTGACAAGCTAATCACAGGGCTACGTTTGGCCCAAATTTAAAAGAGAATTATCCACAATAGACAGTACCTTTTAAATATTTAGTGATATAACTACCAACTTTAACAAAATTCTGCTTGTTGTTGACGGTTTTAAAAACAAAACAAAATTACTACTGCACTGTCAGTTTAATTGTTTAAAGACAGCAGTGAAACTTCTAATCATATGCATGAACATTTTTAAAGAGGTTTCTAGTTCCCTCGTAGAGTCATTATGCCAGTAAAATTCTGGAACATTGGTTGTTTGTTTGTTTTAGTGCAAAGCTATACAATAGACTATCTGCATTCATCACGGATAGTTAAATCCAAATTTTAGAGTTGTAACCATAAATTCATCACCGACAAACTGGAAGATCCTGAAAAGTATTACGATAAGTTGAAATGAGCGTTTTTTGCCCCTGTCTAAACGAACTGGAGATTTCATTTAAAAAGTTGAAAAAAAATTTAGAAAGTGATAATAGTGACGTGTCAAACAAATGTCATTTCTTGTAATATACATTTTCACTGCTCAACATAGACGCCACCCCTTTACATTTTGTGCATAATAAGTACATAGACCCCACCCCTTTACATTTTGTGCATAATAAGTACATAGACCCCACCCTTTTACATTTTCTATATAATAAGTACATAGACCCCAAACCTTTACATTTTGTGCATAATAAGTACATAGACCCCACCCTTTTACATTTTGTGCATAATAAGTACATAGACCCCACCCTTTTACATTTTCTATATAATAAGTACATAGACACCTCCTTTACATTTTCTTTATAATAAGTACATAGACACCTCCTTTACATTTTCTATATAATAAGTACATAGACATCTCCTTGAGATTTTCTTTATAATAAGTACACAGACACCTCCTTTACATTTTCTATATAATAAGTACATAGACACCTCCTTTACATTTTCTATATAATAAGTACATAGACATCTCCTTGAGATTTTCTATATAATAAGTACACAGACACCTCCTTTACATTTTCTATATAATAAGTACATAGACACCTCCTTGAGATTTTCTATATAATAAGTACACAGACACCTCCTTTACATTTTCTAT
>NW_013667110.1:92022-113804 GCF_000517525.1 Limulus polyphemus
GCTTAAAACTGTTACGTGTGATAAAATATGAAGTAATTTGAAAAGATAAGTGTTTATATATATACTCTATCTAAAATCCTTACTAACTGAAATACATGACTTCAGCATGTAGACCCGATTGTAAAGGACATGCACATATGAAAATGAAAAAAAGGAAGAGATGGAATTAGGTTCAAAACAAAATTTCTCCTAAAAATTGGTATATATTCATAGAAGTTACATGAAAGGTAGATAGAAAGGTTCAGAGAATAATTGTTGTATTTTATATATTATAGCATAGTCTTAGAAATTTTGGTAACATCAGGTTGTATTACAATTATGCGGTGTAAATGATTCGTCAAAAACTTAAATTAGGTAAAATAATAGGTAACGCGTAATGAAAGTATTTCCTGGTTTTTTCTGGTATTTCACCACATTTTCAACATAAGAAGAATCATGCTACATACACACACATATATGTATATATTTACAGTAAATTAGATATGCTATTTCTTTCCTTAATTCCTCAACTAGACCCACTTGTCTTAATAGTAAGTCAACGCTTCACATTATATAGCTTAGTTGTTAAGTAGCTGTAAGAATAATCCGATCGGTTAGTTAAGAAAGAACTGTCATTCAGCCAAGCTTGATGTATACATACACATGTGTGTTCTTACACTAGCCAAATAACTTGAAAAATAGTAATAATATTTCAGTTTAGATTTGACAATTTCAAGACCGTCCCTAGGTAGATCAGATGGGTCATTATTTATTTATTAAGTAACTAACTAACAATTCAAGCTTTCACATTTCGTGAAGTTAAATGTCATAAATAAACATAAATGTGCTGTTTCCAAAGTAATGAAAATCAAGGAAGCTCAGCGTTTTTATTTTTGAATCATACGTGTGTATATTATCATACATTACGTATTAAACAACAGCGTCGTTGTGTAATGAATTGTTTTGTCTTCCATTTCTTAAATTGCACATCGCATGATATAAAAACGTTGTTTTACAGTTTGTGCCTTGTTGAGTAGGGGAAGATGTAAGATATGATTTATGGTAAAGGAACATTAAATTGAATTGGATGCCACTTTGGCAGAAAACATAATAATGTACATTTTCGTTTCTACGTTCCTTAAAAAACAGATACACTTTCGTTTCTTAACAAATATGTACGCTTTCATTACTACGAAGGAACGTAGGAGCAAAAGTGTACATATTTCTTAAGGAACGTAGTAACGAAGGTGTACATATTTCTTAAGGAACGTAGGAGCACAAGTGTACATATTTCTTAAGGAACGTAGTAACGAAGGTGTACATATTTCTTAAGGAAAAGAAATATGTACACTTGTGCTCCTACGTTCCTTAAGAAATATGTACACCATCATTACTACGTTCTTTTAGAAAATATTCATGCATCGTTAACCATTAAAGAATCAGAAAATGTTTCCAGTGACATTTTTTGATTTTTTGTTGTTAAGCATAAACCTGCACAATGGACTATCTATGTTCTGCCCACCGCGGGTATCGTATTTAGTGTTATAAGGCCTCAGACTTATCTCTGTGGTTCTATACCCCATGTGGAAACAGCATATATCCTAATGTAGCTTTGCTTTAAAACAAACAGATAAGCTTTCCTCTTAGCCACCGGGCAGGGGTCTCCAGTGAAAGAAGAATACTAAACAAATACATAGAAATATGAATGACAAACCGAAAGTGGTTGTTTCTGAGTTAATGAGAACAAGACAAGATTTAGAAAATCAGGAAATTAATCTATGAGAACAATACAAGATTTAGAAAATTAGGAAATCGATATGTGATAACAATACAAGATTTAGAAAATTAGGAAATCGATATGTGATAACAATATAAGATTTAGAAAATTAGGAAATCGATATGTGATAACAATACAAGATTTAGAAAATCAGGAAATTACTCTATGAGAACAAGACAAGATTTAGAAAATCAGGAAATCGATATGTGATGACAATACAAGATTTAGAAAATTAGGAAATCGATCTTTGAGAACAAGACAAGACTTAGAAAATTAGAAAATCGATCTGTGAGAACAATAAAAGTATTAGAAAATTAGGAAATCGATCTCTAAGAACAAGACAAGATTTAGAAAATTAAGAAATCGATATGTGATAACAATACGAGAATTAGAAAATTAGGAAATCGATCTCTGAGAACAATACAAGAAATAGAAAATTAGGAAATCGATCTCTGAGAAAAATACAAGAATTAGAAAATTAGGAAATCGATCTGTGAGAACAATACAAGAATTAGAAAATTAGGAAATCGATCTGTGAGAACAATACAAGATTATATTATAAGATCGAACGTTGCATACATATAGTTTTCCATATCTTATAAAAATAATCGAAACTTTCATATCATAATAGCCTGATTTTCACATCTGGTTTTAAACCTAGTTCATTTTGCTAAGAGAGTTTGATGAACAACGAAATAGTTGTTTTGTTTATAACAATACGTTCCTACTTAAGTGTATATTACAATTTCTTTACAAAATTCAGCATGTTCCTTAAACAAAAAACACGAAGGATTAGGTATGAAAGTTTGAATTCTGAAAAAAAACAACGTATAAACCAGTTAATGATCATTATCATGTCGTCATCACATTAACAAGAACAGAGACTGAGCTCACTTCATGAACTGACATTTATATAACCTTCATAGTTTAGTTCTGAAACTTTATATGTTTCCGCTCGAAAATATACGAGGTTATAAAACGACACCAAAACTATCTTGTTGTTGTTGTTGTCGTGCGTTTGGCTGGAATTGTTTGTCTGCCTTGTTTTCATGTAATAATGGAAATATGATACAGCTTGGAAATCAGAGTCAAGAAACACAAATAGAAGGAATAACCTAACCTCTGTTTTGACAGACGTAGTCGGAACACAAAGCTAAGTCAGATTATTTGTACTTTGTTTTAAGTGGAACCAAATTCCAGCCTCGGTGTTTAAGTTTTCCGAACATAACTCATGTTTACCAATGTGTCTGTTATGTCTCTCTCTTTTTTTTTCACCATAGGTATCGTCGGCTACGAACGCCAGCTAATAGATTGCTAGGCAACCTTGCCGTTAGTGATTTATTGATGTCTTGTCTTCATCCCATGGCGAGCTTTTCCTCATTTCGACATAGCTGGCAGTTTGGTAAGTTAGGTAAGTGAATTTCTCAAACCATTTCATATCCGAAGTCTATGACAATATGTCATTTCATTCAAGAAACTAACGTAAATCCTATTAGAATTAACGTTGGAAAGACGACTCTTTTTTTTTTTTTTTTTTTTTTTTAGCAATCAGTATTTCAGTATCTCCTGTTTCAAACGTTTGCATTTCGGAGTGTATTTTAGGTGGTCAGTTTCAAGACTTATGCATTTCTAAAGCCACTATAAACACTGTTAGCTGCAAGAAATGCTTCTGGCCTCTATCAAAAGTAACATTCAGTTCATTTGTCGATAAGAAAACAAAACAAATAACACACATCTTACTCTTAAAAATAGATCAAGAAAAAAACCAAACAACTAGTCTAAATAGTTTAAAGCTTTTTTGCCCGAAACAGATAAACAAAACTGAAACAGAAGATGACCAAAACATGTTTTGTTGTTTTTCTTTCTCAGAATACCTATAACTTATCTTCTCTGAAACCATAGACTGTATTTTTTTATAACTCGTTTTTCATGTTCCCAATTTTTTTAAGCGGCTGGCTCTTTAGTAATTTCTAAACTACCAATTCATTTATGGCCAATTTGTTTATCTGATTTTGTTTAATAGCATTTAAGGAACTATTTCAAATTAGTTTATTTTGTGTGCGTAAGAATTTCTGTGCAATTCGCTTCTGGGATCAATGATAAGAAATTTTCATTCTCTGTAGTTCTGTCTCTCCAAGAAATCTCTATTCTAGCTTAGTATGATTTTGTCTGGTTACAAATTCTACTTTAGGAAGTCGAATTTAAGACTTACTTCTAAGATAAATTAGCAAATCTCAAGTTTCTGTGTGCTATTTTAACAACAAATATTCTATTTTTCAAATCTACTTGTAGATCCTTGATGAAAGATGGTTTTGAAATAGAACCCTCTTCTGATCTATTAGCACCGTGCTTGCATTATACTTCTTAATCATAAGCACCTCATCAATTGATAAGTACAAAAGTATTTGCAAAATATTTATCTTTGAAATATCTTTGAATTCAGTTTTCACCAATTATAACGAATTTTATAAAAAGCAAAATGTTTTAAAAAAATGCTATTTTGTTATAAATATTGTTTCTAGATAAAGCAAAGATTGGACAAAGATTTGTTTCTAGATATTGAAGTAGGGAGGAGTTTATCCCACAAAGTTGGGTAAACTGACCGCCATCTACTCATAATAACTGCACTTAAATCATCATTTAAAAGCTCCCTTTAAGGATTAGGAAGAGGGTGTGGCATGCACAAGTCACGCATTATTTTAGGACAATGACAATATTAATAAATACTAGTGTAGGGCAATGGCATCAATTACGGTTGAAGTTATTTGTGTGTGATACGGTATTGGGTAGGTAGATGGGGGGTCATCTTATACGCCACTTATCGTAAAGCAATCGCATATTATAAAAAAATCGTTGAACTCGAACTGTGTTTTTTTTTTACGGTGTATTAACCTGTGTATAATTCCTCGTTGTTTGAAATCAACAAAGCGAAATTTCCTGAAGTATTTTCTTTGTAACCATAAAAAATTCAAAGTACTTACCTTAGATCAAAGTTGTTAAAAACAAACAAATATAAAATTGAACGAGTTGCTTTGGTCAATCACATTTGCGTCCGTCCATCATTTTGCTTATGCCTGAAGTAGCATGAACAAAATTTACATATAATTCACCTTAGATGGCAGCACATTATATATGATTATAATCAGGGTGGTCGTTTTACTTTACTTGTATCATTAAATTCACATGAATATATAGGATTTCTTTCAAACTATAAAACGATTAAATTGATTTAGGAAGACTATTAAGAGGTCACATTTAAAGTCCATACAAGATTTTTTTTTATTTTCTAAGTAACAGTGAATGTTTCCGATAGCTCGAATAATTTTTTTTTCAGAAAATAGTAGGATTGAGTATAAACACTTTTGGCAATTCTGCTAAAATTTCTTATATAATACGAAAATAGAATTGGAGTTTTCCA
Organism: Limulus polyphemus; assembly: GCF_000517525.1. Classification (NCBI taxonomy): domain Eukaryota; kingdom Metazoa; phylum Arthropoda; class Merostomata; order Xiphosura; family Limulidae; genus Limulus; species Limulus polyphemus. The sequence continues at coordinate 97,197 of NW_013667110.1, forward strand.
ACCTGAACGGCAACTTGTACGCACGTGGGCCAGGTCAGAAACCCCTACGGTGTAGGTATAGCCGTCAGTAGTTTTGAACTACTGATCAGAGAGGGGGGAGGGGAGAGCCAGCAATGCCCACTACGAAAGAAATTGTTCCATATTTTTGAACAGAATAACGAGACTGACTGCTGCTTTTGTAATGGATCCATACTTCTAACTGCAGAGCGGCGGTCCGCAGCCCGACAAAGATATCATTACGCTGTGCAAGTTTGTCTGAAGTTCTTTGTTGTTCTTTGCTTGCTTCATTTTTTTTTCACCTCCAATACAATAAACTTCATTTAAAAGTTTCTTAGTTGAGAATAAATTATTCTTTTTGTAAGAAATTTAAACTTATAATATAATAGTTGCATAATTATATAATGTCGAAAAGCTTACATTAACCAGAAATAACAAATATATTTTTAAACTAACATTTTATTATATTCTGGTATATATATATATATATATATACATACATATATACATATAATCTATATAAAAGCTTTAAATAGTAAGGTTGAATATATTATTTTACATTTCCGATAATGCCTCAGGCTAGAGAAACAAGCAAATAACATAACTGATTTACTTTGTTTTGCAAGCTTCATATTTTGCCAATTATATAAGGTCTGAGGTTGTGTATAAACTCATTTCATTTTCTTCAGAGATTTGAACATCTCTACCTGTAGGTCCTGAGAGGTGTGGTCTTGTTATTTAAACAATTCTTATCAAAATAACTCAACTTAACTTACCAAGAAGTGACCGAGCGTGACCTGATAGGTAGCGTGCTCTGACTATGAATCCGAGAGTTTTGATTTGGGTTCCGTTGCCGCAGAAACGCTCTCCTCAATTTGGGACCGCGGAAGCGTTATAAGACTGATGGTCAGGTTCTACTGTTCGATCAGGCAAAAGTAGTCCAAGATTCGGTAGTAGATACTGTTGGCTGCTGCCTTTCCTCTGGTCTATCGGTTCAAAATAAGGAACAGCTATGTGTAACTTATCCAGATCAGCCAGATTTAACTAAAAATAAATAATTTTGTTTGTCTTGTTAAACGTAAACAAATTTCCTTTTCTGTTGAATCTTTTGTAAGCCTGCTTACGTGGTCCGTTGTCATACGTACATCAAGGCTAGAGTAAAGCCTCTACATGTTCATTTTATATCAAAGACGCGTAAAATATGGTTACCAAAACTGTTTTCTGCATAACAGAGTCGTTATGAAAAAAAGGCAGTTTTAAGGGAGATACCAGCGATTGAGCTGACATCTTTATAACAATTATAAGTCAAGTTTTTTGTTTTATGTAATAACTAGCAGAGACTTGCAAAACATTTACGGCTAAATTAGTATCGTTATTGCAACAGTACCTTTTTAAATACAGGATTTCTAAAGTAATATAAAAAAATTCTAATCGCAGACACTGAAAATTATAAGTCCACTTGTCTTAGTCCTAACATTAGTTAAGCCTTTATTAAGTACGGCCTATATTCGATAAAGAGAAAAATTAAAACTATAATTTGTGTACGTTTTTTGCTTTAGTTCAGTCAGGGCTAAACTTTACCGCACTTAATACTATCAATAAATAATCTTCTAATATTATTCTACGATCTAACGTTAAACCTTTTTAAAAATTTTGATAAGTTAATAATATGTCGAAAAAATGTCAACTAAAGTATATTTACGTCCTTTCTGGCGTACTCGATGATTTAACAAAGATACGTTTTCAAATTGCGAAAAAAAAGACAGACACGTATACACTGTGTTTTATAGTATTAGATTATTTTAACTATTTTTTTATTAACCATGTTGTGATGCTTTCTGATTATTTTGTCAGTGGATTATGTTTCGAATGTTAAAGAACAAAAGAACAACCCGCATAATAAACTTTCATAAACAGCGTTTCGTTCTCAACAAAACTTCATAAAAAAATAATTGTAAAATTAATATAAATCTGTCAAAACAATGTATCTAAGGGTCAAATTACGTAATATTTCTTAATGATAACATTTTACAAAATTTGTCTTTTGTGTTTACGAAAGTATTCCAAAAATAAATAAAAAAAGAGGTTTGTCAATTTTTCAAAAGATTAATATAAAATTTACTCCCAAGGTTTGTTTGTTTTTAATCATGCACAAAGCTACACAAGGGTTATCTGTGCTCTGCCCACCACGGGTATCGAAACCCGGTTTCTAGTGTTGTAAGTCCATAGATATATCACTGTGCCACTGGGGGGCTACTCCCAAGGCCTGGATTGTTTAATAAGAATTTACGTGAGGTAATATCACAACAACCATTGTATTTAAAACAATAAACAATGCTTCTCAAATTACGAGAATAATTAGAATCAGCATGGAATGAAAACATCACATTTAGATTTTTACGATTACTTTTACCTGGTTTTAATTACTATTTTTTACAGATATCTCAAATATTTCTACTAAACTGGAAAAATTCCCTCTTGAAGTTTAGATAAAACGTTTTGGTTTGTAACCGGAATAATAGTCGCTTAGGGTGTAAGTTCTTGCACGTGTTAAGTATTAATTTTTGCTGTAAGTCCGTTTGTAAATACCAAAGGTAATTATTCTTATTTCTCTTACTTCAAAAGTTGGTGGACAAAATAATGTGTTATATTGGAGTTTCTATCAACAATATTTAATGAATTGTAATAATGAAGAAGAACGTATTTTTGATAATTCACTAGACATTGCTCTGTTATTTTTTCTGATACCAAATATTTCAAGTTTTCAGCAAGTTAATTAGGAATATTCAATTATTTCTATAGAGAGCGATAAAAAAAAATTAAGAAAATTATGGGTATTTGTAGAACTCTACTGTATAGTTGTTACAATTTTAAAATGGCCCTGCATGGCCAGGTGGTTAGAGCACTTGACTCGCAATCTGAGGATCGCGGGTTCGAATCCCCGTCCCACCAAACATGCTTGCCCTTTCAGCCGTGGGGGCGTTATAATGTGACGGTCAATCCTACTATTCGTTGGTAAAAGAGTAGCCCAAGGGTTGGCGGTGGGTGGTGATGACTAGCTGCCTTCCCTCTAGTCTTACACTGCTAAATTAGGGACGGCTAGCGAAGATAGCCCTCGTGTAGCTTTGCGCGAAATTCAAAAACAAACAAACAAACAATTTCAAAACTTTCAATTCTCTCACCCAAAACATTTAACAAATGTTTAGGAAGTTTATTATCATTAACGCACGCTATTCATTCCAGATCTCAAAATAGTTATTAAAAGCCCACTATAATTAAACTTAATCTCCACTAGAGGGGAGATATTAATATCCCTGAACACCCCAGTTTGAGGAAAGTTTTTTCTTTTTAAAACTAAACACCTGTCACGAATTTTTCTTTTTTTTATTTAAACAGTCCTGGAAAATCTGTTCCAAGGATACATTACAATTTAGAACAAATATTTCAAAAGTTCTTGGTGAGAAATCAAATCGATCAAGTCTCTAAAGCTTTATCAGAAAGCTGTTGATAAACCCAATTATTAAACTGGAAATAAGCAGTCAATTAGAATCATATTCAGACCCTATAAAATAAGATCACTAGAATATTTGGGATGCGGCAACTCCAGAAAGAATTATAAAATAAACTTAACAGGTTCTAAGCCAAAATCAGTTATCAGACGAAACTTTCTTTATTATATCAGATATAGCTAAATGATTATCAAAAGTAATTTCCTGCGTTAAGTTAAACGTTGGCAAATAATTTTGCTAGTTAGGTAAACGTAACCAAATTATTACCGTTGGTGTATTTCCTAGGAAACCTTTATTGTATCTAATATTGTTAGTTTTAGTTAGGGCAAAGTAACGATGGGCTAGTTGTGTTCTGGCCTCCGCGGGGAATCGAATCGCGGATTTTAACATTGGAAGCCCGTAAACTTAGCGCTCATCCACCGGGAAGCAACGATATTAGAAACATTTTACATAATATTTTCAAAAAATTTCGACTTTCCAGTGACTTTCTTAGAGTTATGAAGTATCTAGGTTTGTTTGTTTAATTTCGTACAAAACTAGATGAGGGCTATCTGCGAAAGCTGGCCCTAATTTAGCAGTGTAAGACTAGAGGGAAGGCAACTAGTCAACACCACGCACCGCCAACTCTTCGACTACTCTTTTACCAACGAATAGTTGGATTAACCGTAACATTGTTACGCCCCCGCGGCCGAAAGGGCGATAATGTTCGGTGACGTGTTTCGAATCCGCGGCTCTCAGATTGCGAGTCGAGCGCCCTAACCACCACGCCATGCCAGATCTTGAAGTAGGTTTCAACCATAAAAAAATATAGTATATTGCTTGGAGACGGCTTGAATGGGTAATGAAGAAAAACTTTAATATAAGTTTAAACATATCGGCAAATGTACAACGTTTCGAGAACGTTTTGTCAAGTATGGAACAAAAAGGTCACATGACCGGATACTGTTGCACGAATTAGAAGAGATATCTTGGCACCCCAGGGTGTTGGTTTAGAGTAGGGTTGTTTTGTTCAATTAAGATGGATTCCTTGATTTTGCGTTTGTTTATGTTTGGTTCTTTGTTTAAAATTACTATGTTTTAAATAGATATACTATGTTTTCTTTTAGTTGCAACGGTGGAAAACATGGGACGGTTTTTTATTGTGTTCTGGGAATCTGTTTCTGTTTCTCCGATGTATAATCCACTTCATTTTCCTGAAAAATCCAAGACAATCTTTTAGATAAGTAATGGCATTGTTCAGTTTCATTGATAACACTTATTAATAATAATTTTCGATAATTCTGCTAATCATTTAAGTTTTCAAAAACCAGAAAATGAGAGTGCTAGAATCTTCTAACAATCACAATACCACCTTTCTAATTGTTTTCTTGAAAATAAAGTAAAACACCTTAACAACTGTAAACGTTTCTATATATTTTCCAAGTAAAGGTTATCGTAATTTCATAAATAGAGAACTATTCAATACACCTAATATCCTAATATTCGAGATAAAAATCACTTTAAGCTCTAGATGCTTTTTCCATACTTCTCTTAATTAGTCTATTACGGATTTCAAACCAAAGTCTTGTAAAAATAGCGGTTGTTCTCCCCTATTCGCTGCCCAAGAGACATTTTGCACCAATATCAAAACTTGTTAGTTGGACTAGTCGTGATTACAAAAGTACATCCATAGCGTTATTTTATAAGCAGTACGAAACATTTGATTTTGCAACCTAATATTATTTCATCATGAATATTAGACCTAATGATAACATTGTTTTGATCTTTTAACGCCATAACAGAGAACTTTTCAGTTTTATTACATACAACATGACACACACGTTTCTTCTCTGGGGTAAGTTAAGATTAGATTTCGACTTCACTAAAGGCTCACCTTGAAAATCTAATCTATAAAAATTTTGCTGAGTTGTAATTTTCTAGCTTAAAAACGGGGATAGAATTTAAAACAGTCTTAAATAATTGCATTTCATAGTTTCAATTTGCAGTAGTGCTAGAAACTCAGAACATTCACGATATGATTTGTTAATATATTTTGTAATATAGGATGATTCTTTCCAGATGTTCATTTCAATTCATTGTGATGTAGTCACATATGATACATTTTATCTATTATCTCGCCCCCCTGTGGCACAGCGGTATGTCGATACCCGTGATGGGCAGAGCACAGATAGCCCATTGTGTAGCTTTGTGCTTAAATACAAACAAACAAAAGCTATTGTCTCTAAAGTGTTGGTATTTTCTTTTATTGTGTTTTTGTTCTTCTTTCAGAATTTTCTGTAACGAAATGGTTATTGTTATTGAACAGAATATGTCTTGGAGTTTCTATTAATTTCAGATTCATCTTAAAATCCCTCCTGGGATTCTTTTCTATGTTATCGTTTGCGTTCCTTGTCTAGTGAATTATTTTTTTCCTTTTCAGAACTTTTTTGTTTCGTAAACCACACTAACTTTATTTTCCAAACTTTACTTACTTATATTTTATTCTTCCTAACATTAACAATCCAGTATCTAACGGAGGCAAAAAGAAAAGCAACAAACGAATAACTCCCTTGTTATATCTCCATAACTTAAAACAGTTTATCATTTCAATCGTTTTCAGTGTTATTTTACCTTATAACTACCCCACTTTACTGACATTTAAATTTACTTTCACGAACTCAGTTTCAAATACTTTACTAATGTCCTGCTCTTCACGAGATACACTATTGGTAGGGTTTCTTAGCTCGTAACAAACAACAGGTTGTTCTTTGTATGAACCATTTCCATATAAATTGCCCAAACCTTTAGCATTTATATTCTTCCAAAGCATATTTCCTTTGAAGTACTTAAATAGAATAATCAAATTATTCGAGTGTATGATATTTTTGTAAAGGTTTCTATTGCTAGTCGGACCCTTTTGGTTTACTTGGTAAACAAAATATATTTATATATATATAGTGCAAAGTGCAGAATACTTAACGATAACGAAGGCGTTTTATTTCTTCGAATACAAAATCCACAAGTTCATGATTTTATTTTTACTTAAATTACCTAGTGTTTATTGAACGATATGTCTAAATCAATAATTTCATTTACTTGTTAATTTTTTATTTCTATTACTGTGTCTCAAACACAACTAAAAGTTTGCAAAAGCGAAATTAGTAACTCTTTCACAGTAAGTTACAAGCTCACTTTCATTGACTACCTAACTGGCTGACTCAAGAATCAACAAGTTGTCTACTCTAGCATAAGTGCATTTTGTACTGCTCAACTCGTTTCCTAAACTTTCAAGAAGGACCTAGTCATTAAGCCATGCTCACCAAAGTACATCAAACATCTCTCTAGCCAAACAATAATACAAACGTGTAAATTAAAACCACGGTCTAAAACAATGTCATTAAGAGGTAAGAGTTGAAAGTGAAATCCTCAGTCTATACACATTTCCTTTAGAGCAATAGCGTTTACTAAATTACACAAGATTTTCATAAATCAGCTTTCTTGACTATTAAGATTAAAAGAACAATAGCAGGAAATATCATTCGGCTAGTTTCTTAATGGTCTCCTGAGATTGTATGAAAATTCACGTACAACATCATTAATTTTTTTAAATAAGATCCTCATTATTTAGTTCCTTTTAATTTTTTTTTGTTTTTTTCATGTTAATTCGCAAAAAAAAACGTAGTAATATAAATAAACCCAATACACGTAACAGGAAGATGTAAGAAAAGTAGTCCTGCTTTGGATTACACTCGATGCAACAAAATATTATTTCTTAGGTACTTTCATATTGAGAAATCTTATGTTCCTTTAAATACCCCTTGAGCTCAGAGATCTTGATCAGCATCGGATCAATAATATTTATTTACTATGATTCGAACGATTAGAAGCTCTATATCAGAAAAGCAACAAATTCTGCTGTTAAACGTGACTTCCTAGGAAATTATCTTTATTCGATCGCAGTGATTTGTGTAACAAAATTTATGTTTATTTCTTGATAAATTCTTCTTTTTATGTTTCAGGTTGCGAGTTTTATGGGAGTATGTGTGGACTATTCGGATTAATATCCATCACTACACTTTCTGCTATCGCTCTGGAGCGTTGCCTGGTGATAGCGATAAAACCCTGGTACTCTGGCCTCCACATTAATAACAGTAAACTTTGTAAAATAGTTGCGTTTATTTGGTTGTACTCAAGTGTGTGCGTGGCACCTCCGCTTTTTGGGTGGGGAAGCTATATACCGGAGGGTTTTTTAACTAGCTGCTCATTCGATTATTTAACACGCACCCCAGTTAATCGAGCTTACTTCGTTTTCTTGTACATCCTTGGATTTTTTTTACCCCTTCTTGTAATTCTTACAAGCTATTTTATTATCTGGAAAGCCGTTTTTCATCACGAACAAGAGATGTCCCAGATACATGTTAACAGGGCAACATCGAGATATATAACAAGAAGAAGAAGCGACTGTAAGTCTGCTGAGATGATACTCTGCATAATAGGATTATTCTTGTTGTCATGGACACCGTATGCTATTGTAGCGACGATTGGTCAGTTTTGGGATACTAATGTCGTCACTCCTTGGGTCTCTGCTATACCTTCTTTCTTTGCCAAAATGTCTACTGTTTATAATCCAATAATTTATGGATTTTCTCATCGTGAATTCTGCGCCTGCACTCGTCATTTATTCACCAGAACTCAAACGCCCGCTTTGAGGGAGAAAATTTACTCTAGATATTCACAGAACACACCCAGGCATGAAAAACAAACGCGTTTGTCAAGGGCAAGTGGTGTTGAAAAACTAAATAATGATGTCAAACAACAACCAGAACTCAAAAACAAATTCAGAAAATGTTATATTGTCATGTCTTTCCTTCAAGAAGGCAGATCCATGAAAACAGTGTCACTGAACCAGAAGTAGTACGTTCCAAAAGAAAAAAAAATGAATATACATTGGATTTATCTCTCCCTAATTATCATTGTGCGAAATAATTTGACCACGAGAATTAATTTTGTTGCAATGGCCACCGTCGTTGTACAGGTTTTGAAATTATTACCTACTGCTCCTAGTTTAAGGTATAACTTGAAATAAATATTTCATCTTTGGTTTCTAATAGAAACGGGATGAGTTGTTACCCTTGCAACCAACACCAAGAACATATGAAACTTAAAACGCATTGACTCAGAATTTTTAGTAATGACGATTAATTATATGGTTTTATCCTACTGTGTGGGTCATATATACTGAAATTACATCATTTTGCTTAAGACACGTAATCTCTCTGATGGCTAGGAAGAAGTCATTTTGATTATTTTATCTCAATTATAAGCAGTATGCTGTTAGTGGGTTTGTATTACACGTTAATGATGTTTAGTAATAAGTTTTTAAACTAAATTCCAAGCAATGTTCTTTTAGTTGTTTCACAAGAGTGGCCATGCAGAGCTTAACTATAAAGACTTTTTTTTTCAAAAAGAGCCTTTTCATAAATGGACTAAATGGTCTGAAACGCCACTGTTTATGTGCTGTTAAAGAATAATTGAACAGTAAATGTATTAATGCGGCACAATCTTGATTTCATTATTTTTGAGATTATTATTGCTTCAAACACACACATTTTTAGGTATATGATTAAACTAAGTAACTGACAGTAAATTAATATAGAAATCCTATAATAAAACTCAAACTGAAGATCTTAATAACTTTTAACTCTTGATATTATTATTTGTGGACATATATATCTAGTCTTGTTTTGAAGTTTCAACAATAATAACAACAACAAAAAACACATTCACAAACTGATTTGTCAACTGCAGCTTGTTTGTGGAACACATTAACTTTCTAAGTCTCCAAAAGTGGCAATACGATGGTGAGATATAGTCATAAATTTCAAGGTTTTGATATTAACTACGTTTAATTAATCACAAGTACAACTTTCCTTTATTTGTCTTACACCGCTAGAAACCGGGTTTCGATACCCGTGATGGGCAGAGCACAGATAGCCCATTGTGTAGCTTTGGGCTTAACTACAAACAAACCTATATTTGTCATTGCAATTAACTTAAGTTAACTTAAGTACATCCTCTAAAAAATATTCGGACTTGTTGTATGCTGTCAATTTTTTTTATTTGATATATTTGTGTTTCCCGATGTAATAAGTGATATCATATTAAGATATAAGATTTTCAAAAATACACGATATTAAGTATAACTCGGTAGCTTTATGTTAATTATTAAGGGTCAAAGGTTACCCTAAATATTGTCAGGTACATTAATACATATTTTCATTATTATCTCAAAAGCTACAACACGTACCAAATCCAACTTTTCAGACTTATTTAAGAAGAACTTATTTTAACGTCTTATGAGTTTACGTAAAAAATATGCTAAATGATTGCATAACTAATTAGGGACAAAATGTGATTTTTACATAAAAATCGACAGCTTAAAAAAATATATGTGACTTATTCCATATTACATGGATAATTGTAAATTTTGTATCGTATAAATGGCATAGAAATCTAGTTTACAAAAATACATAGCATTGATATGTAAAGAGCTTATTACATATCGAAGAGCCATAGATCAAAGGTCACCGTTTATTACAGATGCATTACGAACTCATTTTGGAACTATTTGACCAGTATCTAAAAATTTACAATTTATACTTACTATACGTTTTGAATGATATATCATATAGGAACTTCTTTTAATAACTTATAAATGTAAAGGAAAATATAAATTGCTAATATACAGCCCCCCCCGGTGGCACAGTGGTATGTGTGTGAACCTACAACGCTAGAATCCGGGATTCGATTCCCGTGGTGGGCAGAGCACAGATAGCCCTTTGTGTAGCTTTGTGCTTAATTACAAACATCAACAAACAACAACAGTCCCAATTCAGGTTTGCGGTTCTAAAAATCACATAGTTTTAAAGCGTTTTTCTTAATCCATGTTTACCACTGTTGTAAAGGGAGCTGGGGTAAGACAGCGGGCCACCTTAACGTTAAATGCGGTCTCCACCAGTTAAAATGAATGTCATGAAAAAAGCGAAAGGTTTTAAAATGAACACCGTTTTATTATACATGACATTTCTAGTCTTCTTTTTTTAAAAAAAAGGTTGGCTACAACTCTCTTTTAAATATTCAAAAAATCATTCTTTGTAGTTGAGAGCCGTTTTACCTATAAGGTTGGATAAAACGGACCCTCAAGATAGGATAAAATAGCTCAGATGTAATTCAAAATAAGAACAATTTTAAAAAATGCTGCATTTAGGAACTGCAATTAAATAAATGAATTGTTCGTAATGTAAATGACCCCAACACAAACCTCTAATGCCAAGGGTCATGCCAGTTATCTATAATAATGATGCAACAGAACGAGAATTATAAACAGGAACACAATACTTAAAGGGGACTAGGGTGGTGAACAATAATTACATATAATTTAGTTAAAATTTAGCATGACACCATGTGAACAATAGCACGTCATAAAAGGATGTTATATAGCCTTACCTCCCTTTCCTTAACATAATCTCACTAACAGATGATCCATTATGTGTATGTGTTACCATTCACCATTCAGAGTTGGATGGCTAGATTACAGATATTTTAGTAGATAACTGGAAACTGTTTGACAGTGTACATGAAATATTTTGTTCAAGGGGTTTTGTTCGAGAAGAGGGATAAAATCGCCTGAAATAGAGCACATTTACACCTTTTTTTGTTTTTTTTTTACTGACAATATAAAGTTAGATCACATAATATATGGGTACAAGTATGTGATATTCCATCATATTTGATGTTATATGTGAAATGTGTATTATTTGTTTTCATAACGATAAGCCTGTATCTGGATGGTGTTTGTAAAGACTAATTTTATCCATTGGCATGTCAGGCACACAACATAACTCGCTAAGGTCTAAAATAGGCCTCCAGCTGGACGCTTAACAATCGGTGAATATTTTAAGACTTAAAATAGCATAAATATTTGCTTGGATGAAACATGTAATAACAATACTGCTGCAGTGAGATGGTGATGACGTCAGGGCTGTAGATATTACTTATTTGCTACTTGTGATTAAAAATTCTTTGTTCTAGACCGAAGTTATAACACTTGTAGTAGATTTTTTGAAAAAAATGAAGTAGTTAAAATCGATGTTTACTTTCATGTAAACCTGGAGCCTCATCTGATCTCATTATTAGACTAACTAATAAGACTGCAATAGCAAGGTGTCTGAGCATTTGTATGTAGTGTCATTATTTTAAACTTAAAGCATCTTAATTTTAATTTTAAAAAAGTAAGAAGTGATACGTGAAATCATTTCTCAGCTTTTGGCTGGTTTTCCTGTTTTATAACACATTATTCTTGATTTTCATTTGTAAACAAGAAATCTGTACATTCTCTAAGAGTTTTATTAGAAGTATGATTTTCATAAAACCAATTAAGACCATCTCTGGACTTGCTCAAAATAAATATTTGTTTATGTTTAAAGATTTGATAGTATAAGATGCATCTTAAATTTTCACGTGAAAACGTTTAGAAGTTTAAATTTATTTTTCGAAAACAAACATTTTAATTTTTATTTCCATTCTGAAATTAAGCATTCTTGCTGGCATGAAGTATGTTAAAATGTTCATCACAAGAAATGTGAAGTTAAAATCCAAAGAGTTGCTTGTTAACGTGTAGTACGTTAAAACGTTAATCACAAAAGTTGGGAAGTTACGATCCAAAGTCAGTCTTGGGAGAGCTCCAAAGTTTAGTAAACTTCCAAGAAAACATTTTTTATTAGCCATAAAGAAAATGCAGTCACTTTGTGGCTAAACCGGGATTTAGACACAGAAATATTATATTTTGATAGTCTTTTTAATTTAATATAGCTCAAGTTATTGAGGACCTCACTTAAAGAAAGAATATTGATGGGTAAAAATATAACAACATTTAAAGTGTCGTTTTTGTGGGCTTTTCAACACAACAAAAAATATGGTGGATGCATCATAAAAAACTAATATTCAGGCAAGGTTAACCTTTCAAAACACATAGAGGTTCTGAAAACGAATTTTATCAAAAACAAGCCACAAGAAAGTCGAAATGATAAAATATTGAATGGCATGGTTATACCAAAAAACATTTGGGTTGGAACCTTATTTATTAGAGAGTAAATCTTATGGAGCAGAACGTCTTTACTAGCGGAGCGTGACATTTAATAGTAATATGTCCCTTCCTAACAAAGAAACTCACAAATCCAGTTAAGATACAACTGTACCCAAACTTACTATATACTCGTGTCTTCCCTACACTGGAAAACAAAGCTTAACTTTAAAAAAACAACTTAAACACATACTTTGTCATTACTACCCTCAAGTGGATTTCAGGTTAGTTTTTAAATCCACATCACGCATACACAATTTTTTCCCTACTAAAGATCTCTTTCCCATTCCTTATTGTTCCTAGCTTGTCTATCTTTACATGTTTGGAGAATGTAAGGCCTCCTATATTGGCAAAACCAAACGCCATTTAAAAGTCAGAGCCTAAGAACATATGGGAATTTCCATCAAAACGCAAAAAAAATTGAGTAGCCCCTGTGTTTCCTCTATACCTCCAACATAGTGAAGAAGCAGGACATCGACCTACGCTATCAACTTTTTCTATCCTCTGCAAGTCTAATAGTGATCTGGAATTATTGATTAAAGAAACCCTGTACATCAAACAGCATTCTCCAACACTGAACAACATGCAGTCTTCATTTAAATTATACATTTTTTAATATGTTCGTATTACTGGTTTTACTTTTTTTTGTATTTTCTTGCTGTAGTTTCTCCTCGTGATTACTGTTTTGTGTATTATTTGTTTAATTATCATTATATTTAGCATCTGTACTTTAGCAATGTCCAAAGACTTATGTAAATTCATTTAATTTTGCTTTAGATACTGAAGATGGAATCTGATAGAATTCCGAAACGTTTATCTATGTTCTCTTTTTGTTAATAAACAATGTTGTATATCATAAGTGTCGTAATCTTGTTTAATATATGGGTATTGTTACCTCACAATAATACTCATAACTTGAATGGCATCTTTCTTCACTAATCCAATGCAGGTTTCCAGTGAGAAGGATGTATATGATATTCAGCTTCACCCTCTTTAATGCACGCCGTTGAATACGACGTCTTTGGTTCAATATCGGGGTTCGTTAGGAGGCCTGGGTTACATAAATTATTAAATATTATTGAATAGGAACAGGATATTTCTGTGATGGGACTAAACTTGTCAAACCAAAGAACTCGACATACTAACAGCTATATCATTCATTGTAGAACGAGATGAAAAATGTCTTTGTCATCTATATTAGATTTTGAGAGTTAAAAGAGAGATGGAAACTCCAAAACAACAACAGCAAATGCTTCTAATTATACAAAAGAGAATATATTGAAAGGTTTTAACTAAGAAAGTAATTAACTCTCACAGTAAATACTTTTACATACACACTAATAGATCATTTTTGAAGATTCTAACCAAAAGAAATTGTTACATCTAGGAATAAACGGTTTTTCATATATAACATCAGACTATTGTTTAAAATATTACAAAATGATAGAACAGCAGATTATAGTTGAAATTCTAAGAAAACTGCTACGTCCAGCATTAAAGATCTTACACATAGGACAACAGACTATTGTTAAATATTAGAGCTAAGAAAATTATTAAATCCGTCAGCAAGGACTTGTATACGTGTTACAATATAACATTTTTGAAGACTTTAACTAATAAAATGATTAATATCAGCAGCAAATATTTTTTACATATACAACAAAAGACTATTCTGGAAGATTATAACCAATTTATTTAAGTCATAACATCAGTAGATAGTATACAAATCTACCATTGAACCACTTAATTTTTTTTTCTAACGGTGAATTATTCCAGAGTTAAAAAAATATTAAAGAAATATACATTCTCTATAAATGAATATTCACATTTTAGAATCTAATAATTTGTAAATGAAAAATGGTGGTATAGCAAATGCAGGTTTAAAATCCCTCAAGCTTTATTTCATCTCGCCAGTTTTCGTATTAATCACAAGTCGAGAGTTTTCCACCAGATAGAAAAAATCAAGAAAAAATCACTGACCATTTTTTTTTCAGAATTCTCGCACACTAAAAGTATTTACACATAACTTTCCCTAATTTTGATATGCTAGACTAGAGAGAAGGCAGCTAGGCAATTGCACCAAGCGCCAGTTCTTGAGCTACTCTTTGTGATCGATCATTGAGGTTTGACGTCACTCTTATAGAGCACCGACGGGTATGTGACGCATGGAATTCAAATCTCCTGTTTTCGTGCATCCAGCCTTTCATGCGCAGATATCATCAACTAATTGGATTTGAAGACTCAAGATCTCTGTCTTAAGAGGAATATTGAACAGCTCATCCAATATCATTACATTATTAATCTGTTATAAAAACTTGTACTATGGATTCATGTAAAACTTTCATTTAAAAATATATGTTGAATATTTCTTAATCGTTATGGAAATGATACTCCATTGATTTTTTATAAGAAATACTTCAAAAACTTTCAATGTTCAAAGCATTTCCTTAATTCTTAGTGTTTACAGTACTTATTAAACTCCCAAGTTAATTAATCAACAATGCTTCTAAAACTCACAGTATCGAAATCATTTCTTTAATTCATAGTACCCATAGCTCTTTTTAAATTTTTAGCATCAAAAATGCTTGAATAAATTATAATATTAGCAGTTTTTATTTAACTTATATTGTTAAAAATGCTTATTAAGTGCCCAAGTATAAACAATACTTTTTGAGCTTGCAGTATCAACTATGCTAATTTAACTCCCAACGTCAACAATACTTAATCTATAATAATAAATAGGGTGTGTTTGTGTGTCTGTGTGTGTGACCGCCATAACTCCAAGAAGAAAGAACCGAGAAACCTGAAATTTTGCACCTATACTAAGTGGACACTGAGGGTGTGCATCTGGGTATTATTACTTATCTTATCCACGTGCGTGGGCGCATGTGCATCTTTTTAATGAGGCAAACTAGCGAAAAAACACATAAAAAATAAGTGGTTCCTTATACTACAAATTACAGATATAAATCACAGACAGACACGCATGCGCGTGCATGCGCATCTTTTTAACGAGGCAATCTAACGAAAAATCACATAGAAAAAAAAGAGGTTCCTTATATAACAACTAATATATAGAAAAGCTAGTGGGTTTTGGTAACAATGCATTCCAACAACGGCTTTTATATCATGCTGCTTAGCAATAAAAGTATGATCTAATAGTGTTGTTAAGAGGCTATGTGTTGAAAGTATAAAACGAAATGTATAAACTAAAAAAAAATGTTTTCTTATTTCGAGACTCCGTTAATTACAGATGTTTTAAAATTGTTTTTATTATTTAACTTTAAAGTCAGAAGGAAGGTTACCTTTACAAACAGGCCACATCCCGTAAAGGAGCAACAAAAGTATATAGGTTATAATTTTTTGCTAAAATAGTCAACCAGAATAAATCAACCTCGAGTACTTTCGCTAGTACTATATAAAATCATAGTTATGGAAACACTAGCCTTGCTCAACCCTTCAAAAATAATGGGTTGGAATTGTATAAAAAAATCAAACAAACCTCAGAATGTATTTTCTAATGACGTCATATAAACTAAAAATTACGGTTTAAGAGCCGAAAAAGATGAAGCATCTAAAACCAATGGGCTGTTACGTATTGAGAATTTGAAATAATTCAAAGCCGCGTTAAATAATTTAACTTTTAATAGTTGAACAGTACTCTGGATTTAGTGTTTAGAATTATGCCGATATTTTATTTAATTCACGCTATTTGCCAACAAGATTGATTCATGCCGTTTTTGTTTTGACACAAATACATTTTAATATATATACATGTATATATACAACAGTATAATTTACAATGAGAACTATTCCGATCAGTTATTACAAACAAAGTTTCATAAACAGAAATTTCATTAACTCACAAATAACCTAAAATTGCCTTCCTAGTTCAGAGTCGCCTTGATATCCAGTGAGTTACTTTGAAGTCGATGTACATACAATTATCGGGAGTCTAGCTAGAAGTAAGATAATATTTTC
>NW_013667110.1:114777-116455 GCF_000517525.1 Limulus polyphemus
GTTTCGCCATACGTAACTAACACGGTAAGCTAGACACGCCCTCAAATATAAACTTATTCGAAACAAACGTTGACATTAAAATAAATGTATCACAAATTCGTTATACGCAACACATCTGATAATACAAGTCACGCCTATTTATAAATACAAATTCAAACCAAACAACATTCATATTAAAAATAAATACATAATAATAAATTTGTTACAGGGCTTAAAGTTAATGATAAAAATTTTATCACAAAGATTAAGCCTAAAAATGAATATCAAGTATCTTCATTGTTAAGATCAATGGCAATACGTTTAAGAGAGGCCCGGCATGGCCAGGTGGTTAGGGCACTCGACTCGCGGGTCGCGGGTTCGAATCTCCGTCACACCAAACATCCTCGCTCTTTCAGCCGTGGGGGCGTTATTATGTGACGGTCAATCCCACTATTCGGTGGTAAAAGAGTAGCCCAAGAGTTGACGGTGGGTGGTGATGACTAGCTGCCTTCCCTCTAGTCTTACACTTCTAAATTAGGGACAGCTAGCGCAGATAGCCCTCGTGTAGCTTTGCGCGAAATTAAAAACAAGCAAACAAACGTTTAAGAGAAAGAAAGAAACAAGAAGTTTTATAAAAACATACGATTTATGGCAACTAATCTCTAAATTAGATGTTTGTAAAATTCTCCAAGATCTTCGAAATGCTTACGTCAAGCTAATTATATCATTATTGAATTCAGGGGTATAAAAAAGGGGGGATTCCCCTGTGCAAAAAAATCCCCTCTGAATTTGTCGAATTGTAATTTCAATCCATTCCTCCCAGCCTCCCCTCGATGGGAAGGTCTGGTTTCAACACTGAAGCATATACATAAACTAAAACATAAAACTACATATAAAAAGCGGCTTTCGTGAACGTTCGAAGTATTATATACATACTTACTACAACAATATCATGTCATAGTTTGGTTGTTAAACGACACAGATGAATGGAGCGATATATATATATCAGATACTAATATAAGTTCCTCAACTTCGTTTGTCACAATAAAATAGTGTTAAGCTTATTGTTTTTGTTTTTTAACAGTACAGTCTTTATTTGTCGGTAATGGATATGGCGGACATAGCAGTGTTTAAATACATATTATATACTCTTCTTCTCGCAAAAACCTTGAAGGATCAAATAATGAATGTGTAGTTTAAAAAAAAACAATAAGCCTAATAAAACAGTACCGTGAAAAATATAATTAATTGTAATCACATATCGCTTTCACAACATAATCACGTAACCTTTCTGTTGTTTAAGGAAGTTGAATGGATGCTACTCACCTTTAAGTCAGATGCTACAAAAACTACTTTATTTCATATAATTATCAATTTAACCTGCTATTCCCACCCCCAGTGGCACAGCGGTATGTCTGTAAACTTACAACGCTAGAATCCGGGTTTCGATACCCGTGGTGGGGCAGAGCCCATTGAGTTAATGTTAATTTAAATTTAGTAGTTAAAGTGTACTGAAGTTAAACGATTTGTAATGTTCGAACTTTGTAAAGGTTCCTGGTCAAATATCTGAAGTTTTCTAATCCATGAGCGTTATTACAATCACAGTTATAGCTTCCGAAGTTTTATAGCACACTGACTATAGCGAACTAATAATAGATACTCTCTTTTGGAGCGTCGCGTTGGTTATATTAATAGCCAT